>NW_026651594.1:4507500-4759013 GCF_030265065.1 Corythoichthys intestinalis | reverse complement strand
TAAAAGCCACCGGGGAGTCTGTTTTTTTTTTTTTTTTTTAAATATTTATATTTCATTACATAGACATGCGTCGTAGGGAAGGGAGATTGAGGGATAAAAAAAGGAGTTAGATGAGGCTGCTAAAGGCAGTGGATACCTCATCAGCTGGGTGAATAGCAGACCTGGTAAGAACAAGTTTGCAAGGATAGTCGGGTATTAAATCCAATTATAAACACAATTACAATGTTATTTTTCTATACGATTTTTTTGTCATTGCTTTATTAATCATTAGGTGCTAGAGTTGTTAAGTATGGATAATAATGAAATAATAGTTTTAAGAGAACTGTGCTGTTGGTGGCTCAGTAACCATCTGATGTGGTTTGTTCTCAGATGAACAAGTGAGGAAGGAAGTTTTGATGCAGAGGTTGAAGGAAGAAAAGAGGCAGACTGACTGAGTCACAGCCAGAAAGTGTTGATGACAGTTTTGATTTCTATTCACTGTTGCCCCCCTCCCAATTAAAGTATGTCACAGTCGCAGCCAATTATTATCTAAAGCTGGTTAAAATTGAAGTTATGTTGTTTTAAGGTGTATTAAATACTTGTTCATGTGCCCCTTTTGATCTACGAGCATCCACCCCTCCACCGGTCTCTGCATGGCCCTGCTGAAACACAGTGTGGGTCGACAGAGCTCAATATTTTGTTGGGGGTGTACAATACAGTGTACTGGAACATATTTCCTCCACACCCTTCTCACCTTTTTAACCCCTGACCCATTTTCATGCCTGCATGTGTACAATTGGACAATGCTCAGTATTTTTCCATGACCAAGTGCAGATCTAACAAAATGATATTTAATATCAACATGTTTACATCTTTGACGACAACAGGGTTATTAGAGCAATCGCACCCCTGATTGTCCTCATAAATGGTAACTGGTGAATGCTCATACAGTGGGGCAAATAAGCATTTAGTCAACCACTAATTGTGCAAGTTCTCCCACTTGAAAATATTAGAGAGGCCTGTAATTGTCAACATGGGTAAACCTCAACCATGAGAGACAGAATGTGGGGAAAAAAAACAATCACATTGTTTGATTTTTAAATAATTTATTTGCAAATCATGGTGGAAAAAGTATTTTTCAATACCAAAAGTTCATCTCAATACTTTATGTACCTTTTGTTGTCAACAACGGAGGCCAAACGTTTTCTGTAACTCTTCACAAGCTTTTCACACACTGTTGCTGGTATTTTGGCCCATTCCTCCATGCAGATCTCCTCTAGAGCAGTGATGTTTTGGGGCTGTCGTTGGGTGACACGGTCTTTCAACTCCCTCCACAGATTTTCTATGGGTCTGAGATCTGGAGACTGGCTAGTCCACTCCAGCACCTTGATATGCTTCTTACGAAGCCACTCCTTTGTTGCCCTGGCTGTGTGTCTGGGATCATTGTCATGCTGAAAGACCCAGCCACGTCTCATCTTCAGTCCCCTTGCTGATGGAAGGGAATATTCACTCAAAATCTCTCGATACATGGCCCCATTCATTCTTTCCTTTACACAGATCAGTCGTCCTGGTCCCTTTGCAGAAAAACAGCCCCAAAGCATGATGTTTCCACACCCATGCTTCACAGTGGGTATGGTGTTCTTCGAATGCAATTCAGTATTCTTTCTCCTCCAAACACGTGAACCTATGTTTCTACCAAAAGGTTGCGTTTTGGTTTCATCTGACCATAACACATTCTCCCAGTCCTCTTCTGGATCATCCAAAATGCTCTCTAGTGAACCGCAGACGGGCCTGGACGTGTACTTTCTTCTTCAGGGGGACACATCTGGCAGTGCAGGATTTGAGTCCCTGGTGGCACCATGTGTCACTGATAGTAGCCTTTGTTACTGTGGTCCCAGCTCTCTGTAGGTCATTCACTCGGTCCCCTTGTGTGGTTCTGGGATTTTTGCCCACCGTTCTTGTTATCATTTTGACGCCATGGGGTGAGATCTTGCATGGAGCCCCAGATCGAGGGAGATTATCAGTGGTCTTGTATGGCTTCCATTTTCTAATAGTTGCTCCCACAGTTGATTTCTTTACACCAAGCGTTTTGCTGCAGATTCAGTCTTCCCAGCCTGGTGCAGGTCTACAATTTTGTCTCTGGTACCCTTCGATAGCTCGGAGTGTGACTGACTGACATTGTGGACAGGTGTCTTTTATACCGATAATGAGTTGCTATACCGATAACAGGTGCTATTAATACAGGTAACGAGTGGAGCCTCGTGAGACCTCGTTAGAAGTTAGACCTCTTTGACAGCCAGAAATCTTGCTTGTTTGTAGGTGACCAAATACTTATTTTCCACTCCAATTTGGAAATGAATTCTTGAAAAATCAAACAATGTGATTTTGGTTTTTTTCCACATTGTCTCTCATGGTTGAGGTTTACCCATGTTGACAATTACAGATCTCTCTAATCTTTTCAAGTAGGAGAACTTGCACAATTGGTGGTTGACTAATACTTATTTGCCCCACTGTACCCATTTTCCATCCCACTCAGCAACTGAACTAGATATAGGCTTTCCTGCGTGGCGGATGCCAAAGCCATGTACTCTGCGTCACATGTAGACAGGGCTACTGTGGTTTGTTTTCTAGATTTCCAAGAAATAACAGGACCAGCTTCAGAAAGGCTAAAACAATAACCCGTTACACTTCGCCTGTCATTCTTATCTGATGCCCAATCAGCATCACAAAATGCAACAAGAGTAAAGGCCGAGTTATACTTCCGCGTCAGACCTACGCCGTCAAGGAAGAATCGAGTTACGACCCTACGCCGTAGCCTTACGCGCACCTCTCGACTTTTCTAACCTTCGCGTCGCGTAGACGCGTAGACGTAGCAAAAACGGACTGTGATTGGTCCGCTCAGACTGTTGTTTCCGGGCGAAAACACCGCCATTGTAGAATAGAATCAAACATTATTTTCTACACGCAAAAATGCACCAAGCCGACGGGAGTATCGTCAAGAAATTATTATTGTGACTGCCAAATGGCAAGGTCGGCAATCGAAAAAATAAATAAATGGAAGAACCACCGAGACGTGGGTGGTCGGAATCGAGTGGCCACACGAAGCGGTGACACAGTCGGCCAAAAACTGCCAACTTTTTATCACTTTATGTCGTATTTTTGGTTGGTGCACTTCATCATTTACTGTGTACATATGTTTCAAGTATATGAAGAATAAAGCACAGATTTGGTGTCAAAAGAGTTGTTTTGATCTTTAATTTTCAATAACAGACAGTTCACACACACAATACATCATCACTGATTGAGAGTGCCTCGGTGCTTTTTATGATAACCTTAAAATCAAGCCTCCCAACGCAGTTTGGGAAGTTCCCTAGACGCCAGAAATCTGCTATGGCTTCCCACTGGCTGGTTGTAGGACACGGCAAACAAATCGGGCTGGAGGGCTTTGCAGACCTTGAACGCAGTACTCAACGCCAGTTTGAAGCTAGCCGCCACAGCTAGCTCTCTCCACCCGAGTCTAAAACTCTCTGTGCGGCATCAAAAGTCGGCCAGACCGCCTCGAAACCGTCTTCTGCGTCGCCTGTCCGTCAACATTTGTATGTTCAATATTTATTCAGTGTCGATGAGCAGAATATTTACTTTCAAGAGTTCCATCTTGCATTGTTTATTTTTTCTCCGACTAGCGGAAGTAAACGAGCATGCCCCAAAACCGTACAAACATGACGCCACATCCCTCTAGTGGCTTGGCGGTGAATTACAGAGCAACGCGTTCCCTCACCGCAGAACTATCGAATGTCGAATGACGCCGTAGTCGCTACGCCGTCACCGCAACGCGGGAGTATAACTCAGGTTTAAGAGTCACATTCTTTTTGTAACACAATCCCTTGTCAATAGTGCCCTTTAAGTACCTCAGTACATGCTTTGCTGCAACCCACTGTTGTACTCTTGGTTCAGACAAGTGGTGTGACAGCTTACTAACAATAAAGCTTATGTCTGGCTTAGTGCTAGTCATCAAGTAAATCAGGCTGCCAACCATTTCACGATACCTTTTTGGATTAAAAAGTTCACTTTCGTCATCAAAACTTTTTTGTTCTCACATGGACCTGCTCTTGATTTACAGTGAGACATATCAAACTTGTCCAAAATCTTTGTGATACACCTTTTCTGGTCCATTTTTGTCTCGTTATTTCCTTGCGTAAAGTAGATGCCTAGGAAATGTTTCAGTTCACCTAGGTCTTTCATTTTGAATCTCTCTCCCAACATCACCTCTACACTTTTGAGGGCTTGATCGTCACTTGCTGCAATAATGAGCTCGTCAACCCAGATTATTAATATGACTTTTTCCCATTTTAGATTGTTTACTGTAGACACAATGATCGGCCGGATTCTGAATAAAGTTATTATGACACAAAAAATCATGTAACATTTTATTCCAATTCCGTCCCGACTGTTTTAGGCCATAGAGTGATTTGTTAAGTCTGCAGACTAGTCTCTCACCCGTGTCTGACTTGACCTCAAATCCCTCTGGTTGTTCCATATACAGCTCACAATCAATAGGGGCATGCAAGTATGCCGTTTTTACATCCATTTGATTCAATTTAAAATCATACTGAGCTGCAATCTGCATTAAACTACGTACAGAAGTCATATCTGCGGTCGGAGAAAGGGTTACTTTATATTCAATACCCTCAATTTGACTATAACCTTTTGCTACATACCTAGCTTTATAGGTTGTCTCAACTGGATTGTCTTTAACTGAAAAAAAACATCTGCTCCCCACTGCATGTTTACCCTCTGGTAATGTTGTCAGGGTAAACGTATCATTCTCCCTCAGAGAATGAATCTCCTCCTGCATGGCCTTAGTCCACTCTGGTGAACTCATGGCTTGTTCTAGTGTTCGGGGCACATCACATATGGTTCTATACCAATAATCCAGATTTGCATAATCATCGTCACATGTTACTTTGCAATCATTGTCTCTAAAGTACTGAGGAAGTCGCCTCTGCCTCTGTGGATAACGTGTGCCCTCATTGTTCTCCCTTTCACCAATATCTGGGTTTGGGGCTAACACTTCTGCTTTTACTTGGGTTTCTTGTTTAATGACCTCAGTTTGTGGTAGGTGAGTTTTGTCGCCCTCTCTAGGCCATGCATATTCACTGATGTCATTATCTGTTTGGGTGTGGCACTCTTTGTGAAGAACTTCACCAGCCTATTTTTGACCACTTTCCCAGAATCAGGATAGAAAACCAAATATGCAGGGCAATATTTGTCATAGCCAACAAAAATCCCTCTGTCAAATCTGGAGAGTCTTAACTTTTTCTTATCATATTTATATGCATAGCAAACAGACCCAAATATTTTCATCCTTGAGAGGTTAGGCCTCTTTCCCGTCAACATGTAATATGGAGTTTGCTTTTAAACGTCTGTTGTAACATCGATTTCTGATAATTGCAGCAGTCTGAACTTCATATGTCCACAACTCCTTTGGTAGACCACTCTCAATTAACATGCATCTTGACATTTCAAGCAAAGTTCTCCAACTCCTCTCAGCAGTCCCATTCTGATGGGGCGAATAAGGAGCTGAGGTATCATGTCTAATGGCATTTTTACTTAGCAGTGACCGGAATTCTTTGGATGTATAGTAAATTCTTTACCATTATCTGAGTGAATGCATTTGGGTTTACCATATGGAGCAACATCTGTTTTAAACTTTTCTGTTGCTTAAACTGAATCACTTTTAGCTTTTAATAAATAAGTAAACATTGCTCCCGAGTAGTCATCTGTAAATCCTAAAATGTACATAAACCCATCTTTTGCTGCAGGCTCTATAGGCCCTGATAAATCCGTGTGTACAAGGTCAAGTTAACTTTTAGCTTTTGGGTCTCCCTCCCTATTCCTGCTTTGAGGAATTAAAAAAAAAATTATTTTTTTTTTTAGAGTTTTTTATTGTTTTCCAGTCACAAGTCAATTTAACATATATGTCTCAGCAATGGGATGAATACCCTCTACATGTTAAAAAACATTTTTGAAAAGATCAGTTAACAATTTGCTGTGGATATACATTGATAAACATAGATATTCAGAAATACTACAACTAAGCACACCAAGCAACAGTGGTAACAAGAAAAGCACCTCACATGAAATGGCTGGATAAAATATGCAAGACTAGTAAATACCACTCTTGGTTCAGAAACAAACTATCATTCAGGTTTCATACAATGGTGTAAATATTACATTGAATTTGAAACCAAACTAAATTAAACTGAACTAGTGCTCCACATCTATGTGCATGTGTTGTGGACCCTTACGTTTGTTACAAGTGTTTGTTTTGTTTGCTTAATGTAATGTAACCAAATAACCCTCTCTGGGTTCTTCACAGAAAAAAAGCCAGGAAATAAATAATACTATTGAAAAAAAAAATATATATATATATATATATATATATATATTTTTTTACAATTTTTTAATCTATTTTTTTTGTTTTTTGTTTTGTTCAGGGGGCCAGACCAAATGTGGCCCGTGGGCCGTAGTTTGGGGGACCCCTGAGTTAGTGCTTTGAATGAGACCAGGGCTTTCTCTTTTTTTACACACAATAGCAGCCTTTCACACAGTGCAACTTCTGAACTCCGGTGCAAAATCAGTAATAACAGTCAGTCACTGTATTTTAGTCACAACGACCCATCAATAAAAATATTCAAGTAGATATTAAAGAAAACGACAAAGACAATACTGTAGTGCAGCAGCATCTTTATCGCAATATCAATCCAGGGATCAGTTCAGTTGCACACAAAACATCAACTAAATTACAATGTAGAACAAAAGTAAAATGTAGGCCTAGCCTATCTTATATCTGTAATCTTTCTCGCTCCCTCTTCCTCCGCTTCAGCCATTGTTATGTTATGTCCTATCTCTCATGTGAGCAGGGTCTATATTTTGTTTGAAGCAATTTTTTGGGGGGGATTGAACAATAAAGACACAAATCTACCTCCAACTTTATCAACCAACAGTAGGCTCTCAGAGCTGTGACTGATTTTAATAAAATATAAAAACATATCAAAAGCAAAATAAATATACAGAACACAACAATTATTTTGTCTATCTTTTCATTATAGTCATCATGCAAAATACATGGTGTCTCAGCGGTGGTGCTGACGTATTCTGTCTGGGCTGTCATAACAGGGTTGGCACTCCAATGCCGGCTCCTTCTTGCATTTGCCACAGGTGTACCTGTAGCAGTGAACACAACTGCCGTTTGCAGAGTTCTGTGAGCATTCAACTCTAACTTGACACTTGGCTCTTTTACTGGGACTGGGTGTGAGGGGCTGCTGACGAAGCTTGTTCTCTTTGCGTGACAAAAGTCACTTGAATGAAAGCAAAATGTTTGAATGCAAAAGTTGCCTCAAAATAAAGACAGCCAAAGAAATTGTTGTATTTGTTTTGCTTTTGATATGTTTTTATATTTTGTTAAAATCAATCACAGCTTTCAAAGCCTACTGTTGAATGATACATTTGTTGGTAGATTTGTTTATTTCTTAGTCAGTGCCCCCCAAAAAGTTCCTTCAATCAAAGTATATATTTTCAATCAATAACAAAAGTCACTTGAGCGAAAGCAAAATGTGTTTGAATGCAAAAGGGCGAAACCTTCCAGAGTGAGGCTGCTTTGTACGGAGTTTTATTTGTGTCACAATTCTAAGGCCACCGCTGGCTGCTTTGTCTTTGCTCGTAAATTGAGCCATTAGCAGAGGAGGGGGTTGGGGGAAAACTTTCTTGAGTAGGCAGCTTTCTCTTTACTTGCAATAGAGGTGTCCCAATTCTTAGGGCTGATGTTTCAAGCCCTACCCCTTACCCCTACTCCTTATTGCTTCGTTTGAAGGGCCAAGGGGTGGGCCGAGGGGTGGGCAAAGGGGTGGGCCAGGAGGTGGGCCAAGGGGTAGAAATGAGATGGGCTTGGTGGAGGATCTCCTTATAAGGCTGTCCCAAAATGGGACACCCTTGGTAATATTAGGAGGTACCAAAACCCCTGGTAATTCTAGTGTTAAGGCAACTTTGAGCCAATTGCGCAAGTCATTTACATAGAAGGAAATCTTTCAATTTGTAAACAATAGTCAAGTTGATCGAGTGGTCCAACCATATGTCGGCTAATGAGTCCAAGGCTACTAAGTAAGAAACACCGCGTTAAACAAGGAATAGAAAACACTTCTTGGCGTGAGACCTTGTAGTTAAATGCCGCGTGTAACATGTTTTTGTAACAGTTATCTAACTCCAAACACTACCGAGGTGGCAAAATATAACTGGAGCGGACATGTGTCAGATGTACAGCAAATTTCAGCCCAATTTCGTAAAACGGATCCACCCCAGTGTCTTTTTTTAACATTGGGCCAAACACCATATGAATTGACTTGCCAGATCAGCTAACAGTTTGGGCCAGAACTGGTCCAAAGTAGCAGAAACCACAGTGTGTGGCCTAGATGAAAGGATTATTTCATTTGGAAAAGCAATTTCACATTAAAGATGACCCATATTGAACTGTAAACAACATATTGTATTTCTTAAGGTTCCAGGATAACGCCAGGGACCCAAGCGCAGAGACTTGAGGCAAACTGGCACTGGTAACAAGAGTTTATTGACAGTTAGATGGAGTGGCGGGTAGAGGTTGCGGGTGTGCTCCCTGTAGCATTGAGACGAAGATGACACTGTATGATTGTTGTGGACAAAATAATGACAACCTCTAGCATGTGTTGACGTGAGGTCTAGATTGATAAGCCGGCCACTTGAGTGATCAAAATGAGGTGAAATGACCAATTATACATTTGCCGAATGCAGACGGGCTGACATGGATTTTGTTGTTACAAGGAAATACTACAAGGTATGTGCATCTAAACAAAAATACTATGTCACTTTTTTATTGCAGATATTGATCACAATAAAACATTTGGACAACATGATTCCATTTCTTGTTTTATTTAAAACAATTGGTGCATGAGCAAAACGGGTCAATAAATCACAATTTATAAAATTATTGGAAAAATAGCAAACGAGAATGTGATACCAGACGGCAGAGCTCCGGAGGCTCGCCAAACTTTCACCCGAAATTATGGCCTCCACACGGGCTTTCTCCTGCTGTCCTCAGTAATTCCAGCTCCAATAGCCCATCTCAAGGTGGCTCAGTTAAAAAGCATGTAGTTAGATCTCTGGATCGAGCTCCAGCCCCAGCCTCTCTGCCTCCCCCGGGTAGAACGCACATGGTCTTCATATATGTCCATCAACGTACAGTAAGTCTTGTTGCGAGGCACAATAACATCTTTCCTTGCCTAACAGCGTTTTCCGACTGTAAACAAACAGACAAAAAACTTGTAACACTTACATGTTTGCGTTGACGTAATTGTGCCATCTACACGTACTGATTAGCAAATGGCTATCAGCAGATACAGTAGTTGTAGTAAATAGTATTAAATATCACAATAATTACCATCATCGTGATAACAATGTTATATCAAGTCGTTTAATACGCAAGATTTTAGCTTTAGTATTTTTTGAGCAACGGACACATGAGAATGCAGGGATAGGAAGAACATACCTTCCATAACACCAGCGGAAACATGGCTAAAAAAACACCCGGTCTTTGTGGCACAAGCTTGGTTCCACATCTGCCTTCATGAAGATGTTGTCCTCCCCTGTCGTGATGATGGCAGAAGCACAGGCGGTTTTTCCTATGGGCAATGTGGGCGACCGCCCAGGGCGCAATCTATATGGGAGCGAACAGGCACCCTCGAGGAGAAACAACAACACAAAAAAATTTGCTAGTTCCTAGACTAATACCGCTCATTTCTATGTCAAGTTGGTAGGGCGGGCACCAGGTCGCCCCTTACTATCATATCAATTACTGCTTAAAGTCATGTGTCAGGGAAGGGGCAGGGGTGACGTGACAGATGAGGGAACAGCTACTCGTAACTGCAGAGTGAGTGAGCATGGCGAGCCTCAATCACTGTCAGAGGAAAAGCAAGGAGGGGAGCGGAGCTCCGTGTCCTGTACAGCTTTTCACAGGCCACCTCATTATTTATGTGACTACTTTAAGAAATGGTGATTTTTTTCCAAGAAAGTCCATTAATGGGTCTATCATATTCGTCGTTCAATACTCTACAAGAAAAATATAACATGCATCTAAAATAATCCTAAACGATTTTATTAGCAATTTTAATACTCCTTTTAGCAAGGTTACTTGGGTATGTGCAGGCATGAAAATCTCTCACCTTTCGGCGAAATTCGCCGTTTTGAAGTCAAAAAAGGCGACCTACGTGAAGTGCGTAGATCCGAGGAGAAATTCTTTTTGGGAGGAGGGGGGGGGGGTCGGGAGGTTTTATTAAATTATTATTATTATTATCATCATGTGATTAACTTAGTACGTAAACTGATCGGTTCTTTAAAAAAGTGACACGGACAGTCAGCAAATCCTTCTAGATGCTTCGCTGACGAGAACCAATCATCGGTCCAAGCTGCGGGCCATTATTCCAAACGCGCGCACTCCTTAGGGCCCAAGTCCACTGCATGCGTGATCGTTGCGTTTCCGGTCCGACTCCGGTAAAATATGGCGCCGGAGCCAATCCGTTCCCATTATATCCTATTGTTCAACGTATACCGGCCGCGTCAGTGCTCCGGCTTGACTGCGAACCACCTCCGGCGTGCCGCATGCCCGCCAGATGGTATAGGCTATTTTCTATTTTTGCCGGACACGCATCCGGCAAAATGCGCGGAGCTGGGCCTGGACGTAACAGCCCAGGTGCCTAATCACGGTTTAAACACGAGCGAAGATGGATGATGAGCGCTTCATCATGAAGGTGGAAACCCACAAAATAATTTATGATGCAGCAGATCCTTTCTATAAGGACAATATAAAAAAGGAAGCTGCAAGGTGTCCTATTATGTGTGTTTTTCTGTCCTGATCTCATCATGATGCAGTCATGTCTGTCTCTTAATTCCAGATTAACTAAAATATCAATATGCAAAGAAAATATGTGCTCTCTCTCTGCTTCTCTGATGAGTATAGACTCCGTTTGTTTTTCGTTGTTTTAAATGGCACATTGTCGCGCGCGATCACGCGAGAGCTCACGGGGGGACGAGGTTGGCGGACCGCAGCCGTGCAGCAGCCGGTATGATTTGCCTGTTTTTGACGGACTGCGTGGCACGCAGGCAACACTGAACCGGACCGGAACCGCAACCATCACGCATGCAGTGTACTTGGGCCTTTAGACGCGTTATTTTCGGCTGGGACTTGAGCTGACGGCCGGTGTCGGCACAACACCGGCCCGACGAGTGGTGGGAATGACTCTTGCTTCTTAAAGCTTTTCAGAAATACAGGGATCCCTCGTTTTTCGCGGTTAATGGGGACAGGGACCCGCCGCAATAAGTGAAAACCGCGAAGTAGCGCCCCCCAATTTTTTTGGTGTGTGTTCAATGTATTTATTTAGATTTTACATTGGGAAAAAGGATACATATATATAAGACATGTTTTTTCACTTTTTTCACCAAAGTATCATTTATAAATGGTTTTCAAGCACTTCAAAATGTAAGAATTATGATAAGTTTTAAACATGTTACTGCCCCACAGAATTATTTTCAAACAAGAATAAAGTAGTTAGAAAATGCTTGGCTTTATTAAATGCTTCATACTGAGTCTACTCAAACCCTTTCAGGCTTTGTTAAACGGTGATTGACACACGTGCAAAGTTTTTCTTTTTATATATATTTTTTGTTTGAAGCAACTTATTTGATTGAATAATAAAAACACAAATGTCCTAGCCAAAATGTGGCCCAAATGCAAAACAACATTACTTCAATGGAAAAATTTGTTTCAATCAAGAAAAATAGTTTTCAAATGCTTTTTTTGTCTCAAATTTATTTTGCAATCAAAAACATTTTTTTTTATTGAAGTGACTTTTGGGATTAAAAGTATAACTGTATTTTGATTGAAGCAACTTTGTTTTTGATAGGAGTAACTTTGTTTTTTGATTGAATAATAAAAACACAAATCTACCTCCATCGTTATTGAGAGAGAAAGAAATTAAGAAAGCTTTAAAACTAAAAGCCACCGGGGAGTCTGTTTTTTTTTTTGTTTTTTTTTAAATATTTATATTTCATTACATAGACATGCCTCGTAGGGAAAGGAGATTGAGGGATAAAAAAGGAGTTGGATGAGGCTGCTAAAGGCAGCGGATACCTCATCAGCTGGGTGAATAGCACACCTGGTAAGAACAGGTTTGCAAGGATAGTCGGGTATTAAATACAATTATAAACACATTACAATGTTATTTTTCTATATGATTTTATGTCATTGCTTTATTAATCATTAGGTGCTAGAGTTGTTAAGTATGGATAATAATGAAATAATAGTTTTGAGAAAACTGTGCTGTTGGTGGCTCAGTGACCATCTGATGTGGTTTGTTCTCAGATGAACAAGTTGAGGAAGGAAGTTTTGATGCAGAGGTTGAAGGAAGAAAAGAGCTAGACTGACTGAGTCACAGCCAGAAAGTGTGGATGACAGTTTTGATTTCTATTCACTGTTGCCCCCTCCCAATTAAAGTATGTCACAGTTGCAGCCAATTATTATCTAAAGCTGGTTAAAATTGAAGTTATGTTGTTTTAAGGTGTATTAAATACTTGTTCATGTGCCCCTTTTGATCTACGAGCACCCGCCCCTCCCACATGCACGGCCCTGCTGAAACACAGTGTGGGTCGACAGAGCTCAATATTTTGTTGGGGTGTACAGTGTACTGGAACATATTTCCTCCACACCCTTCTCACCTTTTTAACCCCTGACCCATTTTCATGCCTGTATGTGGTATGCCGCTGCGTACGTTCCCATAGCAACCAGTCCTGTTACGCCACAAGTGCTGCATATTGTGAGAACGAGAATAGGCGTAAATCAAAAAGTAAATCCGAACTTTAAGATTTTTTTGGGTTGAATTTGAATCATATTTCACATCACTTAATATGATACAAAATAATAAATGCAAGTCTAGTATAAAAAAAAGCTCATGCAAAATTGTTTAGTACTTAATTAATTTCCTCTTGAATTATTATTTTTATTTATTTACTATTTTTTTGTATGTTTAATGATATAAACATGTTGAGATGGTTATATTCTATGTGAACTAGTTGTTTGTATTATTTGTTATTTGTATGTTTTGTAGTGTTCATTCATTCATTCATTCATTTTCCATGCCGCTTATTTCTCACAATTAAAAAAAAAAAAAAAAGAATAGGCATAAGCGTAAGGTGCGCATTTCGAGCAGAGGGGCCACCCCACCTGTTTGAGGATTAATCTGTGCGTCAATGAACGAATGTAAGTATTTCCTCTTCATGCCATAAAGCGTTCTTTGCAATATATTCGCATTGCACATTTGCTTTAAGAGGGAAGGTGTTACTTTAGCATCTTAAAATGATGTTGTACATCCATATGAGTGTAAAGTGCTTAGTTTTCGCCACTTTTATGGCCAAGATGACCGCACGCAGCGCGCACTCGAACCCGTCGCCCCCACCTTCGTGTTCATTTTACTGCACAAATATGTATGTATGTCACGTGACTCAGAGTGAGTGGGCGGCGATCGGGCCCTTTTTTAATTGGCAAAATGAAAAGTTATCCGTCTGGAAAAAAAAAAAAAAAAAAAAGCAGAAGAGGAGAAAAGGAAGCAAGACAGCGGTGAGTGTACTATGTTACTGTAGTTTTATGTCCTAATGTAGTCGAAGCACTGCAGACTAGTAGTAGTAAACCAATTAACTGCCTTAACTTGTTGTAACTAGCTTGTTAGCATTTGCGAACAGCATTGCAGCATGCTAGCGTTTCTTCATACATAAAGATGTTACCTAGAACATTAAATCAGTGTTTAGAATCACCATACACACTGATCAGCCAGACTGATAAGATGTTACATGATTCACTTCTGTGCCAGAATGTTATCCTTATTAAGTAAAAGCAATATAACTTACCAGCTAGTCAGTAGAATACGGTATGTGTAAAGGTATGTGTACTAAGCACAATAATAATAATAATCTGAAGTACATTTTGTTTATTAAGGCGTGTGTGTAAATAATTAAGGATAGTGTGAAGTGAATGAATAATGCAATTGGGGGGGGGTGGGGGGGGCACTTTGAGTGTCCAAAAAAGCACTCTATGAGAGCGAGGCTTTATTAGACTTTTATTAAATATGCTATTGCTACAAGTCCAACTGTCCCCCTTACTTGCACATGCTCAAAGGGCCCCATGTTGCCTGTTGCCAAGGGCCTCCGGGGACCCTTGCTACGCCTCTGGGCGGGGGATAGACTATTTTAATAAAATAACATAAAAAACGTAACACATTCTTGTGTTTGATGGCGGGGGTGGTTCGCCCAGGGCGCGAAAGTAGCCAGGACCGCCACTGGGCAGAAGGTTGCCGTATTTCCAAATTTGTTGCAGGGATTTTGACGAGTAATGTTACTCCAGCTCCACTGTTGTTTTGAATGGAGAAATTCTAAACGGAATGTTGCTTGCAGACATTAGCAAGTTGTTACATATTTATGTCATACTGCTGTTGCCATAGTTGTACAATCCCTGTAGGTGTGGCATGACAGTAAAAAGACATCAAAGTGATGAGTTGTGTGCACATATGATGAGAAGCACACTGGATAAAGAAGTTCCAGAAGTCTCAGCCTTACATGTACTTAGATTAAGGAAGTGCACAACAAAAAGTGGCGACGAGGACGTCTGGACCTGCGGCAGCTCGGATGTGATTTTATAGTTTGCAGCAGGTCGCGGTGCTCCAGGGGATAGACGGCGCTGACCTCCGCTGCCGCGTTGCAACTTCGTAGGGAGGAGGACGAGCGGAGATTTCAAAAGGAGCATGATGGTGCTGTATAACGAGGTGCGATGGCGGGAATTATTGGCTCTGTTGGTCCTTTTGATGAAATTGTGGAACAGTGGCGCTTGTACACAGAGCGGTTTGGCTATTTCGTGGAAGCTAACGAAATAGCAGAAAAGAAAGTAGTGCCCACATTTTTGAGCGTTGTTGGGCCAAATACTTTCAATTTACTGAGAAACCTGTTTCAACCTGGCGGCATAATGTACAGGGAGATCGTGGAAACTCTTAATGCACATTTTTCACCCAAGCCCCTTTTAATTGCAGAGAGATTCCGATTTCGCAGGAAAAATCAGGAGGAGGGGGAATCTGTCACTGTTTGTAGTGGTGCTGCGGAAGCTTGCTGAACATTGTGAGTTTGGTGACGTTTTAGAAGACACTTTAAGAGACAGATTGGTATGTGACCTGAGAATTGAAGCAACACAAAAGACGTTACCCTCAGAAAGTGGATTAACGTTTTAAAAAAGCCTTTGATGTAAGTGTTGTTATGGAAATATCTTCAAAGGAGGCGCAACAACTGAAAACAATGAGCAGAATACACCAAGTGGCAAGTACCCAAAGCAATGTTGCTGGTCCCAGTTTTAGGTGCGGTAAAACGGGGCACCTTGCCTACACCTTTTGGTGCAAAGAAATGAACTGTCGTAATTGTGGAAAAAAGGGTCATGTTTAGAGTGCCTGTCAGAATAAAAAAAAGCAGACAAAGGATAGAAAATTGAAGACAATAAGAAAAAGAAGAAATATGTCAAAGCAGTAGAGAGGGCCTCTGCTTCCGAAAATGACAGTGACGTGCACACCGTGCATGTAACGGACGGAGACTCACATTGTTACTGGGTCACACCAAGGTTAGAGGGTCTCCCAGTCAAAATGCAAATAAACACTGGGTCAAATGCATCGCTTCTGTCTTACCAAGACTATAAACAGTGTTTGAGACACCTTCCATTAAGACCATCAGACACTGTGTTCAAAGCGTACACTGGACACAAAGTGCACATAAAAGGAATGACTGACACGACTTTCCAATGCAGTGAGCAAACTGCCAACTTCCAGTGTATGTCACAAAAGGGAATTTTGCTTCCATCATGGGATGACTATGGATTAATCCACTACGTATAAATTGGCTAAAAGTTCAGCGGCTGTCAGACGGTTCTTCAGAACTACAAGTCATCCTGGACAAGAATGAAGAGGTTTTCCGTGAGGAATTGGGCAGCATGAAGGACATTACAGTGAAATTGGACATTAAACCAGGAAGCAAACCTGTGTTTATGAAGGCTAGGACAGTGCCATATGGAATTCGGGACAAAGTCGAGGCTGACCTGGATGCGCTGGTCAAATGTGGTGTTTTGGAACCAGTCACCACCAGTGAATGGCCGACACCAATTGTGCCGGTTCCGAAAAAGAATGGTGGAATTGATCATGTGGAGATTATAAAGTGACTTTGAATCCGGTGTGAAGCAGTACCCGCTTCCATTGAACGATGATTTGTTTTCAGGTCTGAGCTGGGGTCAAAAATTCAGCAAAATTGACCTCAACCAAGCGTATCTGCAGATGCACGTGGACGAAGAATCATGCGAGTGGCTAACAATTAACATGGACAAGGGACTTTTCAGATAGTGCAGATTACCTTTTGGAATCGCATCTGCTCCTGCACTATTTCAACGGGCTATGGATCAAATTTTGTGTGGATTGCCAGGAGTACAATGTTACTTGGATGATATTCTCTGCACCGGTACCAACGACGAGGAGCATCTTCGCAACCTGGATGCCCGCTTTTTATTTATTTATTTATTTGTTTAGTTTTTTTAAACCTCTCCTGTTCAACTGTTTGACATGGAGAATGGAAGTCTAAGTGCCCGGTTGGTCTGAACAGTTTTAATGTTTCAGATTGAGAGTATGACATACTCCCATTGTGATCATTCAACATACCTCTTTATTATGACAAAGCAGCGAACAGGAAGAGGTTATGGGGGGACAGAAGAAACACAAGAGAAGAAAGATAAGAAACACAAACAACAACAAGAAATACATTGACCTTCTGCATTAACTACTAATATATTGGTGCTATCGTCAGCTAGATGTATTTCCGGTTGACACCATGTGGGGGGCCTGTTGACCGGGGAGAGAGGGGGATGGGGGTAGGGGAGTCTATAAGTGATTGAAAGGGGTAGAGTGTACACAAATTAGCTCTGTGATCTAGAACCCAGTAATCGTGTGAATTCCTTGTGAGTGTAAGCCTGTTGGCAACCGACCCTACGCCGCCCCATCGCTTATGCCAGCACCGGGACCCCCCACCCGAGCGCGCCCTATAACATCCAGTCGCACGCGAGCCCCACCAAGCACGCGACACCTTACAGACTAGCGGAGAGGCCCCCCGGGCACCAACCAAGGGCCGCGGCCCCTACCCAGCCAGCCCGGGGATGGGGGGGGGGTTCAGCGCGGCCCATCCCTCCTCCCGCAGCCCAGCAAAGAAGCCATCATCCCGTCTCCCCCCCGGATCCAGGGTGGTCCCCCGGGCCACCCGCGCAACCATCAACCGGCCTTCAGGGATGGCAAGAGGGGATGCACCACCAGCCCCACGCCCACCCCCGTCCGCCCACCCAGCCCACAACCCATAGGCGCATACCCCCAACCGGCACAGCACGCCGCGGGATCCCCAACGGCCCATCAAGCCCAGGGCTGGGCAGGGTCCCCCACCGGAGCAGGCAACATCCAGCCGATACACCGGCGCCCAGAGGTAACCGTGAGGCACCCCCTCCCCCGCAACAGGTCCCAACCATCCCACAACCTTGGGGTGTGATGCATTAAAAATAGGGAGGAGACGGGTCGGGACTGTATGGCCCCTTCTCAGTTCTCCCCAGAGTAATGAATGGATGCTGTCTTAAAAAGGCTATATAAAAGGCAATATGGTCTATGGTTGAGTGCGCAAGGAAAAATGTGAATTCTTGAGACAAGGGCAATTGTGGATGCACCCGTCCCAGAAAATGTGAGTCAGCTTAGATCTTTTTTTACGTCTACTGAACTATTATGGATGGTTTATTCCCAATGGCGTACTGCACGCTACACGTCACTTCCACTCATAAATATTCATGACGTTAGCTAATGTTGCTAAGGGGGGACACGCTACCGTTTGTCCCCAATTGGAAATGAATGGAAATCGTGTACGAAGGAGATGTTCACAGAGCTAAACCTACCAATTCTGTTCGAAAATAATGTCAATGGTGCCAAACTCATTGGTAAAGATGTGGAAAAACTTTAAAATTTTCAGTTAAAGAGATTGCTTGAGTGTCGAGGGCTGAAAAAGACGAAAATAACGAGCCGACCTAAGCATAGTCTTAGCTTTTTTATTGACATCTTTTTCTTACGCGACTGACAATGGCATTCTCCTGTTTCAACAATCTATCCTTTACCACCACATGCCCTGCCTGTCTTATATATTATATCCTCTGGTAGTCTTACGTCTCTGACCGTTCTTTTGGCCAATTTACAGTGGGGCAAAAAAGTATTTAGTCAGCCACCAATTGTGCCAGTTCTCCCACTTAAAAAGATGACAGAGGCCTATAATTTTCTTCATAGGTGTACCTCAACGATGAGAGACAAAATGAGAAAAAAAAATCCAGAAAATCACTGTCTGATTTTTAAAGAATTTATTTGCAAATTATGATGGAAAATAAGTATTTAGTCAAGAACAAAAGTTCATCTCAATACTTTGTTATATTCCCTAAATTGATAATGACAGAGGTCATAACGTTTTCTGTAGGTCTTCAAAGGTTTTCACACATTGTTGCAGTTATTTTGGCCCATTCTTCCATGCAGATTTCCTCGAGACCAGTGATGTTTTGGGGCTGTCGTTGGGCAACACGGACTTTCAACTCCCCACAAGGATTTCATATATGGTTGAGATCTGGAGGCCAGCTAGGCCACTCCAGGACCTTGCAATGCTTCTTATGAAGCCACTCTTTGTTTCCCCGGCAATATGTTTGGGCCGGCAATATGTTTGGGATCATTGTCATGCTGAAAGACTCAGCCACGTTTCATCTTCAATGCCCTTGCTGATGGAAGGTTTTCACTCAAAATCTCACAATACATGGCCCCATTCATCCTTTCCTTTACACGAATCAGGTGTCCTGGTCCCTCTGCAGAAAAAATGTGGTAAAGCATGATGTTTCCACCCCCATGCTTCACAGAAGGTATGGATACAATTCAGCATTCTTTCACCATCAAACACGACAAGTTGTGTTTCGACCAGAAAGTTCGATTTGTTTCATCTGACTTGACTCTCCCAGTCCTCTTCTGGATCATCCAAATGCTCTCTAGCCATCTTCAGATGGGCATGGACGTGTACTGGCTTAGGCAGGGGGGACACATCTGGCACTGCAGGATTTGAGTTCCTGTTGGCGGAGTGTGGTATTGATAGTAGCCTTTATTACTTTGGTCCCAGCTCTCCCCAAGTCATTCACGAGCTCCCCCCGTGTGATTCTGTGATTTCTGCTCACTGTTCTTGGGATAATTTTGACCCCACAGGGTGACATTTTGCGGGGAGCGCCAGATCAAGGCAGATGATCAGTGCTCTTGCATGTTTTCCATTTTCTAATAATTGCTCCCACAGTTGATTTCTTCACACCAAATTGCTTACCTGTTGCAGATTAAGTCTTCCCAGCAAGATTCAGGTCTAGAATTTTGTTTCTGTTATGTCCTTTGACAGCTCTTTGGTCTTGGCCATAGTGGAGTTTGGAGTGTGACTGTTTGAGGTTGTGGACAGTTGTCTTTTGTACTGAGAATGAGTTCAAACATGTGCCATTAATAGAGGTAACGAGTGAAGGATAGTGTTAGGGTACGCTGGGAAGTGGACCCCAAAGCAGACGAGTGGCTGCGGTGATTTACCAAAGTTTATTTATGAATTCACGAGGGTCGCAGCAGCGCACCTGCACTCGAGCTGGTAGCTGGCAGGTGTTGACAGGAAGTCAATCAGGCGTCGGTACAATTCGGGGAGCAATCCTGGGATGGAACAAGAGGTCTGATTAGCCGGGTAGGAATAGTTGCGGTAAATAGTGATGTGCCCTACTGTGCCGAGTAAACCGGAAAAAAACCTGCAAAGAGCGCATCGAGGCATGTGTTGATCACGCTTGTGGCCACGCCCGAAGCCTCGGAAGGCACGTTGCTACGTCGGAAGCCTCACGAGACGGGCTTCCTACGTCATCGCCAACACATAGTTTCGCGGGTGATTCGAAATAAAATGGCACACTGAGACGACAATGAGCTGACAGGTGACACTGACACACCCAACTCACATCTTCAAACCTCAATTCAATCGGATTCGTTTTGCAATGGACGCACCGTCTCTGTCTGGGATCATTTTGAGCAGTTCTCTCCTTTAAAAGGTTCAAATTATAATAACCAGTGTGAATATATATTGTAAACTATTGTGACAACACAGTGTATCCCTCGTTTTAATGTATTTCTTCTTCTTGCTGATTTTTCAAAAGGTGAAGTGTAAACTTTGTTCTTGAGAACTTTGGTATACCAAGAGAACACTTCATCTATGTTGAGGCACTGTACCCCGGCCCCATCCGTCCCTTGCGAAAGACTATTTAAAAAAAAAATCCTATCCAAAAAAAGAAACCGTTTACAGCCAAAAACTTTGGAAATGCTAGTTGTCCTCAATAAAAATGAATGAAAGGTGTGTCTTGTTCCTTGTTTATACTGTATGTCAATGTCTAAAATAACATACAGATCTAGGCTCTTTCAAGTAGAGCCTAGATCTTGAGCTCCGGTCGGGCCCAAAATGTCAATCATTTACGTTCGGGTCGGACTTCTCTCGCTAACTTTTTAAAAATAAATATACTGTATATTTGTATATGGATGTTAAACTAAGGAATACTTGTTATGAAATAAATAAATTGTATAAAACAGAGAAATGGCGCTGTCATGAGCCGCAGGAGAGCCAGTGCATTGTTTGCGCACATGAACGCTCAGGGGCGCTCCGCGAGTCTGCAAATCTGCATCCTGATATTTCCTTTTCGAATTTCGATATGGATATGATATTAGTCAAACATCTTTATTATCATTTGTTTCGAGGGCCGCACGTCTTCGTGCAAAGCAGGACATCGTGAAGTTCGTGGTGTTCCTTAAAATGTTCTTATTTTGTTTCAGTGTTCCTTAAGGCTGGTTGTTCTTCAGAGTCATTAAAATAATGTAATTCAAAAGTATTTTAGTTTATTTTTGTATATGCTGCTGTTCCTCTCCTTGTCAGAGAGGTGCGTCCATGAGAGCACAATATCCCACACAAAAATATATTTAACAAACCTATCCAGCGTGCATTTATATTGATCATAAAAGTATGTAGACTATTTAAACATTATGAAAAATTGCGTTTTTTTCTGCCAACTCGAAGGAATTAAAATAAATGTATGTTGCTGCATTTTGCCAAGGAAATGACGCATGAACTATTCACCTGATAGAACAGACACACAAATATTAAAGATATAAATGTTTATTGAATATGCATTTTACAGTGTTGTTTAACTGGGAGAATTTGTTACAAAAGACAGGCTTTAATTTGTTATCATTATGCACATAGGCGTCGTCACAAATGTGATCACACAAAACACAACAATTTTCCAAGCAGTGCTCTGTCCAGGTCTGACTGACTCATTGCATCCCCGCATTTCCTCCTTCAAGGTCCTCATAAATAAAAAATAAAATTTCGGCTTTTTTTCGGGCTCGGGCATGCAAGTTAAGTTAATTGCTCCGACTTTAATACATGCGGGCCGGATTGGGCTGGATTTTTTAGGCCCGATCTAGGCTCTTTCAAGTAACACACACATATTCATTCACATCACAACTCCCTGCCCTGTTGACCCCATCAAATCCATGGTATCATTTTAATCACTCTGCCTGTCATGACCTTTATTTTCCACATGATGGCGCAATAGAACAAATGAAGCCTCATGATGCTTCGGCCCAGGAGCGAACCAGTTTGATGGAAAGCCTCATTGCTTCATGATGCTTCAGTTTGCCATCACTGGCGGTAAATACCTGAATGCTGGACTTCACTGACGAGAAAGTTGAAAGTGTTGGTCTGGCGATGAGCGGCACCGACGAGCTGGTTTTTAAAGGCGGCTGATTGTTATGGCTCGCAGCTGTCACCGTTCCACTCAACTGGTCTCAAGCCTGCAATCAAGGAGCCCTGACAGATAGAAGAGCCTCTCAGAAGGGGTTACAGCTCTGTAAGAGCCAGAAATCTTGCTTGTTTGCAAGTGACTAAATACTTATTTTCCACCATAATTTACAAATAAATTCTTTAAAAATCCGACAGTGATTTTCTGGATTATTTTTCTCATTCTGTCTCTCATCGTTGATGTACACCTGTGAGGAAAATTACAGGCCTCTGTCATCTTTTTGAGTGGGAGAACTGGCACAATTGGTGCCTGACTAAATACTTTTTTGCCCCACTGTACATTGATATTTTTGTGTTGCCTGGTACACCAGACTCACCGCTGTTCCAGCTATTGAGTCTGGCCACCATTCACTCGGATACAATTTCCAGGGCGGAGCAAGCCACAGCAAACAGACAGCGGAGTGGACCAATCAGCGACGGGCAGACGTGACGTTAGTAAAATGGCGACGGCAGGACGAGGGACCTGCGCGCGGAAGTAAACATACGAAGAGAGCGGAGTTTATTCAACATGGCTAGCGCGAGACAGACTGTTGTCAGTGACTCGTGTCGATGTGTTTTTGGTCATTTAAAACTGATTTTACCGTGGACTGGAACATATTCTCGGCTCTGCCGTTCACCATCTGTGTTGTTGAAGAGACGACTTTCGACGCGCAAGAGTGACGTTGCTCGTGAAGAACACGTCACGCAAATAAACGAATCTGATTTGTCGATTGATTTTGTATCTGCTCGAAAAGGCCGTTAATGGGATGGTTCCCAGACTATTTCTCTCAGTGGAGAATAGTCTGGCAGAGCCAGGCAAATTTTTGTGTAGCGATCGCAAACGCCAATGAATACTTAATTAATAACAAATCTTAATTCTATAATTTATTGTCACTTTCCCCTTACTAAAGTTTTTTTTTTTTTTTTTTAAACAGAAAAGCTAACAGTGGCAGTCAGATACCATTTTAATTCTTTTCAGGTCATTCATTGTCAGACAGAAGCACACATGGCTTCCTTCCGAATGTCACAGTGGGACTCCCTGATGCGCAGGACGGACAAGAGCACCAGCTGGAGTTCCTGGTGGTTCGTCTTCAACTGTTTTGGTGCGAACTTCTCATTAGGATGTGACTTCAGAAGCGAGGAAGAACAAGGCCTTAAAGTGGCTGACCGGCAAGAAAAAGGAGCAGAGTCAAGGAGGGCAGAAAGGAGATGGCGAGGAACATGGACTTGTACAAGTCGAGGAAGCTGACCAGAAAACGTAAGGCATAGAAAGAGGCTTATGTGATTGTTGGAAGACGAGGCTCACATCCTGGTAACACCACATAGATTATTGCACTGCCTGAATCTCATACGCATTTTATATTTATGTTTATTTAGATTTCATACTTTATGCTTGCAAGTCACTTTTGAGATTTTAACTGATCTTATCCTGCACTGTAAAGGGAGATGGTCCACAATTTAATTGTACAGCTGTATTATAAGGGCTATTCTATCCTTTAATAAGTTGTGATTGTATATAGAATTTATTAATAATCTACATATCTTTTATAATTGATTCTGCATGTTTTCCTCAAGTATTATACTTCTGTTGTGAAAACTGATTTTTTACCTGTTGAAAACTTGCAGTAAATAAAAAATAAGTTCCTATTTTGGGCAAAAACTTAGGTGATCATCTCAGCACTTGGTGATATTTGTGAATCCAGTGGAAAATCTGAAATTTTTTATAGCCATTTTAAGTTTTGTTATACTTATATAAAAAATAATCGGGATTTTATAAGGGAATGACTTTGAATTTTTTTATGCCGCTGCTCATGGAGATTCATATATGGCTAAGGTAGGTGCCTATTTTGGTTGTAGGTCAGTAGCAGCTTTGGTTTTGAAAACAACAAGAAGAACAAGAAGCTTTAATGGTCATTGACACAAGTGTAACAATGAGATAAATCCGATGAGTGAGCATCGAGCTGCTGCAGATGAACTGCGCCGCCACCAACTCTTTCTTCTTCAGAAATTACGGAGGACTTACAGAAGTTACAGTGAACACACATATACAACATAGCAGGGATATGACAAATTAAATTTGAAGTTTTTGAAAATAGGCTTCCTAGGGATCAGCCCTGCGCCCCGTGTAATGTCAAAGTGGCCAAAGGTAGCTATCTTGAAATCAACGAAATTGGAAAAGACAATTGAGAAGTTGTGAGAGATGTTTAGCCGGGCCTCAATTTGTGTCAAAAGAAATGGTGGAATTCCTGCAAGCCAATGGGGTTCCACACATCAAGTCGGCTCCCTATTACCCAGCAACCAACGGCTTGGCAGAGAGGTTTGTGCAGACCCTCAAACATGCTCTCAAAGTATCACAAGGGCATAGTACACAACATCAGAGACTACACGAATGTCTCCTCAAATACCGAACATCTATGCATGCAACTACAAACGTATCGCCAGCAAGCCTAATGTTTTCTCGAGAGCTACGTATTGGCATGGACCTGCTGAAACCACCAACCCTGAGAGACATTATTCAAATGGATCGATGGAAACAAGTACAAAGCTGTTATGGGCCGGAGTTATCAGAGTAAGGAAAAGTGGGCCCCTGCCACCATCCTTGCTCAAACTGGGCTTGTTTCCTACACAGTTCAGACAGCTGATTGTGTTTGGCATCGCCATGTGGATCAATTGTTGGGAACATCAGACACTACTCCAGAACGATCTATTGATTGTGATGATTCTAGCAGTGTAATTATACCAGAAATGTCTAGCTTACTGGATGTGTCAAAACCAAACAATCCTTCTGTAATTGTGTCTGATTCAAACAATGCACAAATGGAACCTGCAACGGTATCGGAACCTGATTCCACTAGTGAAAAATTTGAAGTGACGGTTGAACGTCGTTATCCTGCACGTGACAGGCGACCGCCTGCTAGTTTGGATTTATAAGTAATAACTAAGATGGGAAAAGCAGGAGCTTCTTTTGGGTTTATTTCTGGTTATGTTATGTAATGGAAGAGGAGATGTGACATATTATGTCATGTCACACAGCTGTTGCCATAGTTGTGCACTCCCTGTGGGTGTGGCATGCGCTCCCTGTGGGTGATGTATGACAGTAAAAAGAAATCAAAGTGATGAGTTGTGTGCACATATGATGAGAAGAACACTGAATAAAGAAGTGTTGTTCCAATCAAGTCTTGGCCTTACATGTACTTAGATTAAGGGAGTACATAACAGAAGTAAAGCAGAAGTACCTCGGAAATGTGTCTATAATGTTCCTTAAATGTGTTATTGTCTAAAAATGAATTAACTAATGTTAATAAAGGGACCCTTATTGTAGTGTTACCATATTTTCCAGAGCCAATTCAAATAGCTTCGTGAGAACATTTTCTCTAAAGATTGGTGTAAAGCTAAAGCAAATCTACCAGTCACGAGTCAATGTTTCAAAAAACAAAAAAACAACTCATAACAAACCACAATATACAACAAAAACAGTGCATCTAACGCAAATGTTATTTTTAATATTACTTTGTTAAATTTGACTGCACCTTCAAATCAGAAATGACATTCCGTTCAAGGCTCACGCAGTGTGAGGCTCTAAAATGGCAGTTCAGCTCATCATTTGAGTGAAGATGCTGCTGGAAGCACTCAACGTAGCTGAAATTCCAGATGTGGACAAAGAAGAACGGGTTCAAGTATGGGGTTGAACTATAGTACTCTCCTACAAATCTGATGAGGCATTGAAAAAAAAAAAAACTCTGATGTGGCTAATATGACTGTCATTTAGCCAATTTTCAAGTATGATTTAAAACGAGATATGCGAGATACAGATAATATAAATTGTGTGTATTTTCTGAGTAATGGCAGATGACCGGAGTTATGACTTGCTAGCTCGACTTTGCAAGCTGTTAGAGTATCACGCTTCAGCAACGAGTCATTGTATGGCAATTACATGAAAATGTCTGATGTATGAGTATTTTTTTTGTCACATTTGATCAGAATCTCTAGTTTGTGTGCACTGAACCGATACATCTATCAGCCCTTAGTTTGGAAAATGATGGAAGTTCAAAGGGCAATGAGACACTTGCCAACTGTGAGCCTAGTAAAGAATAAAACTGTTGATGGTGCAACATAGACAACACAATCATAATCACAACCTGTCAGATCTGGTAGGCTACAGCAAGTGTTAATTTTACTGGCAGACATTTTCATGTGAACACTGTAATAATGTTGGAATAACATTAAATACATATTAAAATTTATTGTCGAGAGCAAGTAATTGAACAAATAATGGAAGTCAAAATACATACACATAAATATGAATGTATATTTATACATATGTTTCCCTTTGATCAATGAATTGATTTTTCCCCCCCAGACAATAATAAAAGATTGCAAACTTTTAATGAGGATACAAACAGAAGTTAAAGAATGCAATTATCAAAATCAAAGTCAGCTTTTATTGTCATCTTCTTCATATACATGTATACATATACTGTATATGCATAATTTTATCAAAGCAAAATAAATAATTTCATAGGGATTCAATGAGACGAAAAAATTTTACATCGTAGGGATGTCCTGATCACATATTTTTGCACCTGAGTCAGAGTCACCTGATTTTTAGAATCTGCCAATTCTTAACAAAAGTTGGGGTTTTTTCACCCCATGAGTCATCTCCGTATTGTGGTTGGAGCTGTTTGCGTTTCCCAATGATCCTAGGAGCTATGTTGTCTGGGGTTTTATGCTCATGGCAAACAGGTCCTGGTGAGGGATAAGACAAAGCATGGCTCAAAATAACCCTCATGATGAATGGATGAATGAAATGGACTTAGGTTTCCCTTGCCTGGAGGTAGGGCATCTGGTGGCCGGGCTCAGAGTCTTTGGCGAGTGTGCTGGAGAGCGCTCCCTCTGGGGACTCCCTCGTTCTGCTGGGGTAATTCAACGCTCACGTGGGGAATTACAGTGAGACCTGGAGGGGCATGATTGGGAACCTGAGCTGTGTTCTGCTATTGGACTTCTGTACTTGTCGTGGTTTGTCCATAATGAACACCATGTTCAAACATATGGGTGTCCATATGTGCACTTGGCACAGAGTCTTTTTCTTGCCCTTGAGCTGACTTCTTAGGACCTGCCGTACTCGTTGCAGATACTTGACCGTTACAGCATTCGTTATGGCCTCTTCATGATGTTACATTCCAAGGTACTTGTAGCCCTCCTTAACATGTGCTCTCCACCCCTATGGGAGTGCAACCCTCTTTGTCTGGACTATGTTCCCTCTCTTTGTCACCATTCGGCCACATTTCTCCAGTCCGAATGACATTCCGATGTCGCCGCTGTAGATAGATCCAGGTGGTGCGGATCAGTGAGTCAATGTCTCGTTCGCTCTTAGCGGACAGCTTAATTTCATCCATGTAGAGCAGGTGACTGACGGTGGCCCCATACCTAAGTCAGTATCCATAGTCAGTCTTGTTGATGAATTGGCTGAGGGGCTTCAGGCCCATGTAGAACAGCAGTGGGGATTGAGCATCTCCTTGTTATATGTCACATTTGAAAGAGACTTGCGCAATTGGCTGAAAGTTGGCCTCAAGGGTGGTCTGTCACAGCCTCATTAAGTTTGCAACAAAGGCTCTTAGTGTGGTGTTAACCTTGTACAGCTTCAGGCAGTCCGAGATCCATGGATGCGGCATCGAGTCATATGCTTTCTGGTAATCAATCCAAGCAGTGCACAGGTTTGTCTGTCTGGTTTTACAGTCTCAGGGGAGAGTTCTGTCCTTCCTTCAGTTTATCTCCCCTAAAGAAACCTGAAACTTTCAGGTGTGCTGGAGGAGGGAGACATGGAAAACACGAGACGAAAAGTGGCCCGAGGTGCGGTTTTGATGAACCCTGTTCTAGGTTATTATACTTTCATTCCAGATTCTTTATGTAAAAAAAATCTTTTTTTTCCCCCAAAATCATCCTGGCGAAGGATCACGCGACCTAAATTTATCTAAATTCATATTAATTGTAAATCAGGTGAGCCAGTTCTTTTGACAATAGTTTGAACATACTTCACATAAGGAACCGACAAAGCACACGTATAGCACAACAACTGCAAATCCTCAACAGGATTTGAGGTAGGTCCAAAGAAAATTGTCTTGCATGGACAAACTGATGAAGCCACAATGGATGACAGGCAAAACTGTGCTTAGCCACAGCTTCTCACACCAACACGCACACACGTCTCGTAACCTGATCCTTCTGATTAAATGATTGCCCACCAACTCAGTACAAAAAAAAAAAAAGGTTTTTCACCAGTGTGGTTTCTTATGCGTTGTATTAAGGTTTCCCTCAAAGAAAATCTTTGACCACAAATTGAGAAGGAAAAGGTTATTCTCCAGTGTGGGTTGTTGTGTCTTGTTAGGTTTCCCTTTGAAGAGAATTTTTGGCCACAAACTAGGCAGGAAAAAGGGTTTTCTCCAGAATGGGTTCTTGTGTGTGTCATTACGTGATGCTGGGAATTTAATCTTTCGCCACCAAATGCACAGGAAAAAGGTTTTTCACCAGTGTGGGTTCTTTGGTGTGTTTTTAAGCCCGTCTTTTGAGTGAATCTTGACCACAAACTTAGCAGGAAAAAGGTTTTTCACCAGTGTGGGTTCTTGTGTGTTCTATTAGGCTACCCTTATGAGAGAATCTTTGGCCACAAACTGAGCAGGAAAAAGCTTTTTCTCCAGTGTGGGTTCTTCTGTGTTGTTTTAAGTTTCCCTTTTCGGAGAATCTTTGGCCACAAACTGAGCAGGAAAACGGTTTTTCTCCAGTATGGGTTCTTGTGTGCCGTTTTAAGTGTTGAGTCTGAGAGAATCTTTGGCCACAAACTGAGCAGGAAAAAGGTTTTTGACCGGTGTGGGTTGCTGCGTGTGCATTTAAGTGGCTCTTGCGACTGAATCTCTGGCCACAAACTGAGCAGGCAAAAGGTTTTTCTCCAGTGTGGTTTCTTGTGTGTTGTTTTAGGTTTCCCTTTTCAGAGAATCTTTGGCCACAAACTGAGCAGCAAAAAGGTTTTTCTCCAGTGTGGGTTCTTGTGTGTCGTTTTAAGTGTTGCGTCTGAGAGAATCTTTGGCCACAAACTGAGCAGCAAAAAGGTTTTTCTCCAGTGTGGCTCCTCATATGCCTATGACATCTATACTTATTTATAAAGGTTTTCACACAGTGAGAGCATTTGTGTTTGTCGTCACTGTTCTTATGACCATCATCACTGTCAGGTAAGTGTGATATGGCGTCTTCGCTATCTGATAGTGGAGCGGTGAAACTGTCCGCTTGCAATCCTTCTGTTGAGCTGCTGCTGCCAATTGGAGGCTCCGCTCCTCTGCTGGTCTCACTCAGGCCCTCTTCACTCTTCAAAGGCTCACCAGTTGGCCTAGTGATATCGTTTTCCTCTTCAACGTATGTCTCTACCTCTTGCGTAAACTCTACTTCTTCCCTTTTGATTGGAAGATGCTTATCTCGCTTTTGCTGTTCAGGGTCGTCTGGCTCTTCCTTTTTTATTTGCAGGTGCACAACTTCCTCTTTAACGCCAGGAGACTCTGACTCCTGCCGCTCAGAACCAAGATATTTTCTGAAACCTGCAAGACACAAGAATACAAACTTTAAAGTAAAAAAATCAATAACATGTTGGATGAACATAAAAAAAAAATCATGGAAAGTATTTGCACCTGATTAAATGGCTCCTTTCCAACTTTAAGCACTTGTATGATTTATTGTTAGATAAGGGTTGATATGAATTATTATAATCAGGGGTGCACATAAGTGGTCCGCATGCGCGCATGCGTACCGGACGTAGACAAACGCGCTGGCCCTCAACAACTTCCATACGCTTTTGTGTACCGATGGCTGACCACCGTATTTGCGGCGGACACGAGAAAATAACTTCTCAAAATGTCAAAGAGGCAGGCCACACTGAGTAATTACTTCCGTGTTCCCCCACCCCCGTCAAAAGACAGACGACAGAGACGTCACCGGAGCTACCGAAAAAAAGGACTTTTGCTGAAAAGTAGGAGGTACCATGGCTAGAAGCAAATGATGCTCGCACGGAAATGCGGTGCAAAATGTGCTGTGAGAATCCCAATGTCGCCGATAAGAGCAGCGCATTTTATGTAGGGTCAAAGAATTTCAGCCATCCAAACTTTGAAAAGCACGAAAAAAACAGAGAGCATGTGGCAATTAAGCAAACTATCGATGTCAAACAGGACCCCGCTCGCCCTATGGACAAGTGGTGGAATAAAGGTAATGAACAGCGACATGCACTGACAAACGTGTTTTTGCTCGCATTTTACAAAGCTAAACATGCACGTTCAATAAGGTCTTATGAGGAGGACATCCCACTTTTAAAAAGGCTTGGAGTTAATGTGGGAGCCGCATAATGCCCTTTATTTTGAATTGGTGCTTTTTATTTCTTTACATTTCAAAGTAATGGCAATTTTGTTGTGCCAGTTGATGTTAATCAAGCATTAATTGTTAATATAATTAATTAAAGTTAATTGGCTCTAAGTAAAGCTTGTCATAAATTTATCGCATCAGGCGGGTTGGCTCTCAAGCTCAATGAGGACCAAGTCACATCTCCAGGTCCTCCTCTGAGAACCTGGGCAAAAAAATTATGTGCACCCCTGATTATAATGTTACTTAAAAGTATTTCCACCTGATTAAATGGCTCCTTTCCAATTTGAATCACTTGTGGTAACCCCAAATGAACTTTTGCAAAAGCTACGTCCGTTCCACTTACAGTTGCTAAGCCAATAAGCTCACTCACGTCGACGGCACAGCCATCGCAGGCAGGCATATATAAAAGTGTTTTAAACGATTTATTTTGGAACAGTATTGGTGCAACAGTTTCCAGACTGATGCAAAAGGGTTTACAATATGCAGCTGAGGGTTACAATTAAACACGCATGATAATATCGGTGGCCGATAATGGCAATTATGACGTCACATCGATAATCCAGATAAAAAAATAAATTAAAAAATTCAACAGCTACAAATAGCTAAAGATAGCACTAACATATTCATAGTTTGTGTAGGCATTCAATATATTTCTTGTTGTTTGTGCTTATTCTGTTCCTCTTTCTCTCCTTTTCTTCTATCCCCCATAACCCCTTCCTGTTCACTGCTTTCTCCTGATAAACAAGGCATGTTGAATGATCACAATGGGAGTATATCATACAGGACAGCATTGTCGGTATTTCACAAAACGAGCCATTTTTTGTAAACCACGGAGGCGAACAATACAGACGTGACATTTCTGCTTCTCGTTTTACACATGGACGCATTTGTAAACATTACCCTTGAATACAATCTGTAGAAAACGCACAGTTGCTGGAATATGGGCTACACAACAACAAAGACTGCAACAAATGTTGGGGGCGGTTTGGAGGAACGTCAGTCTGGCGGGACATGGACCGCAGACAGTTTCAGCCCCAGAGTATCAGTTGTGCGTGAGGAAACAATCAAGTGCACGATGATGACAATGGCTTCGCTGTGCATAACCTCAAGAAGCCTCAATGCATACGGCAAAGATGAAGACTTCGGCATCAGCCGAGAAGGGCCATCTGATTACTACAGATGGTTAGTCCTTACTCCTGCTGACTATGAAATTACAAAGTGGGGGGACTTCCTCTTAAGATCTAGTTGTTGATTTTGTTTCCCTGATTGAAAAAAAAAAATACTTCCCCCTGCTCCAAAATTGCCCAATTATCTTGCCTTTGTTGATTTGAATACATTTTCTGTTGCAAAACGTTACTTGAAGTGTTACTTAATATGACTCAGTCTGAGTGTCCAAAACTCGGTGACCAAAAATCGGTCAGAGGTCTCAAAAATTTCTATTTTTAGCTCACATGAACTGACCTACCTAATGACTACTCCGAGCAAAAGGACAGGAACTACCCCATCCGCCATTGGAGGAGTGTAAAGCTACATTCACACCGGCCGCGTCATTTGCTTGTGGCACGTCGGGTTCCCACTGAAAGTCAATGTAAACGCGCAAAAAGGCACGTCAAACTGCCTCGCGTCGGGGCGTTGCGATGACGCAAATCGACTGTCACGCGTCAAATTTAATGCGCCGCAAGAAGATGGTTTGGTTGAACTTTCTGCGACAGAGTTCGGCGTCGAGGGGGAAGCAGCCAATCGAATACATTTTCTCATTCATGTGACTTTAGCTGTTGGAGCCGGAAACCTGCCGCCACATCCGGTGAACACAAATCCAAACATTTCGAACTACTTAGAAAATGGAAGGCGCTTTGATGATTGCTGTGAGTGACCATAGCGTCCTACAATACGACGTTGCCAACATAGAAAAACCGGAACAAGAAGGACGCTGCCTGGAGGGATATAAACGATCTGCTCAATGTTTTTGGTAAGTACTTAACGCTGGAGCTAACGCAAAAAACGCTAAATTACGGGCTACAGTACTTTAAGCCAACAACTTACTACAACTCGGACAAAACGGGAAAACTGCTATGCCTCATTTGTTTACAATTATCTAGCGGAGCAGCGGCTAGTTCGGCGCCGGCCGACGTGGAAATTCACGACATTGATGGCGTCCCTTGATAAATTTGCAGCATCGAAAAAGACCACTACCAATTTCGGTTCTTTTGCATGTGCATTAGGGTGTGTCTAGAAATAAAAAGTTGAGAAATGAGAGGGGGCCCTATGTTTTCAAGTTGTCTTATGATATACTTGATCATAATCAACAGCAAAAAAATAGTTTTGACTTTATTTACCTACCCCCTTTTTTGATTGAAAAAAAACAGCATTTTTTGGGCGTTTTTGCATTTTTTGACCATTTCCGCCTAAACCCTGTTTTTTCAGATATGTAATTTTTTATGCAATATTTCTCATCTCCATTTAAAACCAGATATTTATTACAGTTGAAAATGGTCCCTTTAAAAATAAAAAAATGGTCCTTTTAAAAATTAAACTTATTTAGTTTCCAATAAAACTTTTACTCTTCTAACATGCCAAGACATGCTGCCGGCCATCACAGATCATTAAGAGAACACTTTGTACCCGAACATATTTGAATTGAACTGTTGAACCTTTTTATTGATAACTCCTATTGAGATGGGTCCCAAGACCAGGCATGAGGCTGGTACTAGTCTGGCTGATGTGACAGGTCCAGGAGAAGCGATGATACAAACCGAGCTCTCTACCCTCCGGGGTGTCCTGAGGCATGGCATCTACCTGCAGGAAAAGAGGCTGTTGGAGGATGGGGTGGATAGGGGGGTGGATAGGAGGAACTACAGCATCAACCAGCTGGTCAAGGATGTCAGGGTGGAGTTGGTGGGCTGTTGGCAGAGGGCAAATGCTCAATTCAGTACCCCGGTCACCATAACAGACAGTCCATAGAACGGAAAATCCAGGTGGCCTGGACTGCTCTGGAAAACTTTGCCTGTAACAGAGGGGGCATGAATTGGTCACCAGGATTGCCTCAGAGTGAGCAAACCATGCAGAGGACCGGACAGTGGGCATGACGGTCAACTGCACCACATTGGGCTGGGTGCGGAGGCAGGACAGCTCAAACAGGGCATTCCTTGGACCATCCACCCAGCTGTTGTTGACCTTTACTTGGAACCAGCAGGGGAAGTACACATTAATTATGAAGGAGACAATGTCCTTCAGTCTAGCCAGGAGCTTGCCCTTAAGTCCATGACTGAAGTTGCTACCGACTGTCAGATCTCTGGAGAGAACCCTTAGCTTCCCGGCAATTCCAGGGAAGACAAGTCTCCCTGATCTTCCTGACGAAATAGTGAAAGACCTCTCCTCAGACCAGCACTATGGATACAGGATCACCAAAGCTATCAGAAGTGGCAAGATGGACAATGATCTTGCTGCACTGACAGTTGGCAAGACCGGACACCACCGGTGGCTCACCACAGCTAACCTGTTCTGTGACTGGTGGTGCCGCAGTCATGGACTTAAGGGCAAGCTCCTAGCTAGACTGAAGGAGATTGTCTCCTTCATAATTAATGTGTACTTCCCCTGCTGATTCCAAGTAAAGGTCAACAACAGCTGGGTGGATGGTCCAAGGAATGTCCTGTTTGAGCTGTCCTGCCTCCGCACCCAGCCCAAGGTGGTGCAGTTGACCGTCAAGCCGACTGTCCGGTCCTCTGCATGGTTTGCTCACTCTGAGGCAATCCTGGTGACCAATTCATGCCCCCTCTGTTCCAGGCGAAGTTTTCCAGAGCAGTCCAGGCCACCTGGATTTTCCGTTCTATGGACTTGTCTGTTATGGTAACCGGGGGACTGAATTGAGCATTTGCCCTCTGCCAACAGCCCACCAACTCCACCCTGACATCCTTGACCAGCTGGTTGATGCTGTAGTTCCTCCTATCCACCCCATCCTCCAACAGCCTCTTTTCCTGCAGGTAGATGCCATGCCTCAGGACACCCCGGAGGGTAGGGAGCTCAGTTTGTATCATCGGTTCTCCTGGACCTGTCACATCAGCCAGACTAGTACCAGCCTCATGCCTGGTCTTGGGACCCATCTCAATAGGAGTTATCAATAAAAAGGTTCAACAGTTCAATTCAAATATATCCGGGTACAAAGTGTTCTCTTAATGATCTGTGATGGCCGGCAGCATGTCTTGGCATGTTAGAAGAGTAAAAGTTATTGGAAACTAAATAAGTTTAATTTTTAAAAGGACCATTTTTTTATTTTTAAACGGACCATTTTCAACTGTAGTAAATATCTGGTTTTAAATGGAAATGATAAATATGGCATAAAAAATTACATACCTGAAAAAACAGGGTTTAGGCGGAAATGGTCAAAAAATGCAAAAACGCCCAAAAAATGCTGTTTTTTCAATCAAAAAAGGGGGTAGGTAAATAAAGTCAAAACTATTTTTTTGCTTTTGATTATGATCAAGTATATCATAAGACAACTTGAAAACATAGGGCCCCCTCTCATTTCTCAACTTTTTATTTCTTGACACACCCTAATGTGCATAAAGTGTCGATTTCATGTGCATGTAAGGTTTCTGTGTGGTATGGAAGCAATTTTAAGCAACAAAAAACTCGTCATATCTGCTCATAGGAATGCCATGACGCAATATGGCACTGTGACTATTGCAGCATTGTTACTATGTTTTTTTTATTTTTTATTTATTAAATTTACCTATAATTATTGAAATTTTTTTTTTTTTTTTTTGGACATGAGCCAAGATGAACATCAGAGTTTAATGGGGGACTCCCCTCCACTCCTTGCATAAAGCCTATCTGTCCAGCGACTACACCCTCAATGGACTGACCTCCTGGAACACCTGCCTTGGGAAGCACACTGACAGACTGCACACCAGCCATGGGTCAAATCGCAGAAACGCCAGCCGTTGAGCTCTGTGCTACTCCCCTTCCACAGTTAGCTGAGGACCCCTCCTCTTTCACCCCGGCAGTCACACCACAAAGGCCGCGTGGTATGTATAAAGTTTATTAATCAATGTAACCGATGTTTGTGTTGCACATGCTATGATTGTGTTGTAATGGCATGATCAACCTCTTTTTTTAATACAGGTAAAAAGCGAAAGGCGGGAGACTCCGTGGGAGACCAGGAGAATGATATTCTCCAAGCCATCAAATTCCACGGAAACAATGCACCAACCCACAAAATAAACCACTGTCTTCTGGCAATTCAAGAGCTTATCGACACACTTCCAAAGATGAAGCAGCAAGAGCTTCGATTAAAGTTGCATCAGCTTGCGTTTGAGTTTGTGGAGGCACACGGAAGCTCTGAGTAGTTGTTTTAATTTTTTTACAGTGTGAATTTTTTCTTCCACAACAATGTACTGTGTGTATTCTGCAGTGGGGAATTATAGTTTAATTAGTACCGAATTGATCTCTTGCAGTCTGGTCTATTATTATTATCATATCTATCATATCTATTGTATGGTGTATCATAGGAATCAAATTACAATCAGACTGGCAGTGATTCGCAGTGTAGTTGGAAAAAATGCCTTACATAGGAGGTTTTTGCATTGTTCTGTGTACATAGGTTTGTTTAAAAAACTTTTTTTTCCAAATTTTTTTCATTCCTACTTCATTTGTTACCTAGTTAGGTATTGTACAGCTAAACTCATAGTTACAACTAGGGTTTTCATTTATCATACCATCATTTCTATTTCCATTCATATGAGCATTAAAACATCAGGCATCAACTAAAAAATGAAATAAATAAAGTAGTATGAAATGTAAATTTAGAAAATCCAACCCCCTGCACCTACAAATTAGCTGAAAACTGTCAAAAGTACATAAATACTTGATTACAAAATTATTTATCCACACAAACATTTTTATGTACTTAACCTCTTTACAAATAAGTGGTTAAACGCAAGGAACGTAATGAATTGTATAGAGTTTGTAATTATTGTGTGTTCAAGATATGACAGGCCTTAACAAGAATTTAAATACTTGGTGATAGATTGGTTCGGACATAGCTAATGTAGGGGTTCCAGCAGATCTTGTCATCGATGAATACACCAAGAAATGTACAAACACTTTATCTAACATCACATCTTTAACTTGTATGTTGAAATCATTGTAATTCGCCATTACTTCCGGCTACGCTATTATTTAGGTGTATTTCCTCCTGTATGTTTGTAGCTTGAAGGCGGGCGAAAAGGAGTTACGGCAAATGTGTTTTGATCTCTTCTAGCTGCCCCTCGAAAAGAGGCAAAGCTCTTATGGTGATTCTAGTGATCCTTTTATTTTCTAAGGTGATCGGCTTAATTTTCTTATGGTTAAAAGAAACATTTTGCAATGTTTGATAATAAAAGACACCAAATCATCAGTCAACTCTCACCCTTATTCTGAGCGGGTCCGCTACAGTTAGCTTACTTCATAGCACTTTTGAAACACGTCTCAAATTACTGCGGTATTTGTTTCAGTAAAAGACAAGAAAAGTAAAGTACCTTTGCCATCGGTTTGCTCCAGTTGAGCAGTTTGGCCGGTCTGTGTGATCCCTTGCAAAGCATGCAAAGTAATCACGTTTGATCACACAACACAGAGTGGATTGAGGAGAAAAAAGGCTGCGTCCAGTGTTACTGGATCGGTTAATGGTATCGGCGCCCTCTTTGTTGGTACTCGCTGATACAGATACCACCATTTTGGGCCGGATCGGCCCCCCCTGCCGATACTGGTATCGGTGCATCTTTACCGACACTACAGCCGGGCGGTATACTGAAAATTTACCGTTACCGAAATTCTTCACAATGAGCGACGTAATTTTGACCACGTCGGTAAATTCGGTAATTTAATAAAACTAGAAAATAGTCTTTTCATCCCACTTCGACTCTGTGTTGTTCGGCTATGTTCATTCCCCTTTAAGAAAGCAGTCAGTGTGCTTACATATGAAGTCACGTGGTTATCCGGAACTCAAACAGAAGCCCAGTAGGATAACGCTAGCCGCTAACGATAGTGGCTATCGCTACAAGCAAACGTGATGGAGTCGGGCTTAAAGGAGCTTCGCCAAACTTTCACCCGACGTTAAATAGACTCTTGGCGGCCTCCGAACGGGCTTTCACCCACTTTCCTCCCTGGTTCTCACGATTTCAGGAGAGGGTGCGTTCTACTGGTAGCCACGCCACAGGCTAACGCTAGCGGCTAACGCTATAAAATGAACGTGATGGAGTCGAATTGCGGCTCTAACCTTGTCAAAACGTCTGAACTTAATGAGTGGATTGAGCACGGATTGCATCTAGCAATTACTATGTTGCGTTATTTTGTATCTGTGTGTGTGATTTCTTTGATAACTTTTATGACGATAAAGCATTCAGCATACATTATAATGCAACAGTGAAGGCTATATGATATTTGCCTGGCACGGCCAGACTGTTCTCCCTGTATTTTTCAAACACTGAGAGAAAAGTCTGGGAACCATCACATTCACGGCCTCTCAAGCAGGTACAAAATCAATCGACAAATCAGATTCGTTTATTTGCGTGACGTGTTCTTAACGAGCAACGTCACTTTTGCGCGTCGGAAGTCGTCTTCACAACAACAAAGACGGTGAACAGGAGAGCCGGGAATATGTTCCAATCCACGGTAAAATCAGTTTTAAATTAGCAAAAACACATCGACACGAGTCATTGACAACAGTCTGTCTCGCGCTAGCCATGTCGAATAAACTCCGCTCTCCTTGTATGTTTCCTTTCACGCGCAAGTCCCTCGTCCTGCCCTCGTCGTTTTACTAACGTCACGTCTGCCCGTCGCTGATTGGTCCACTCTGCTGTCTGTTTCCTGTGGCTTGCTCCGCCCTGGAAATTGTATCCGCTGAATGGTGGCCAGACTCAATAGCTGGAACAGCGGTGAGTCTGGTGTACCAGGCAAATATAATATGACCGTTTGATGGCCACAGCTATTTTTCTGTATGTGCTTGCTTCATTCTGTGTAATTAACATTAATACTAGGGCTGTCCCAAACAACTAATTTCCTCCCGATTAGTCAGCCGACTATTTTTACGATTAGTCGACTAATCTAATAATTAAAAAAAAATTTTTTTTTACTACTTTAATAATTAAAGTTTTGTTCAAGCTTATTAATTCACAAAAAACATTTTGGAACACCTAAATTCTTTATTAACGTATAAATAAATAACATAAATACCAATAATTAATCACAAACAATGAGGTCAAATGCTGCTGGCATCAACTAGTGCAAAAAAATGTAAACGGAAACACTGTGACTTCACCTCTTTAACAGGAGTCAAAACAATTCCGACTCTTTTTGTGGTCTGTCATTGTCTATATTGTTTTAAATGTTAAAATGAATTGCAATGTCCCGGACAACCATTTTCAGAATAATTTGTGTGAGTTTAGATGCTTTTTCTGGTGTCCATTCCGCATTTTTGGGGGATGGGAAAAACTGTTCAACTTTTGTTTGTTTGAACCTGAAAATAGATGAAGTAGAGGGCACACTGAAATATTACAATTATTTTGAATGAAAGGCACACATACCCACCGTAACAAAAATTAAATATGTAGTATTAATTGTTATAGTATACTACTATATGTAATACTTTATAATATTGAGTAACTAACATTAGTGCAGTCATGGATTACGGTAAGCAGGCCAGTGCTGTTTCCATACATATTTTTATTATGTATATACAGGATATATGTATATATTTTCCCCAAGTGGGAGCTTCCATGATCCTAATAAATTTAATAATAATTTGGAAAAAAAAAAAAATATAATTATATATATATATCAATTATTTTATGAAATAAAAATGCACGTTGATACGACGCACATAAAGGCAACTTCCATTAAAAAAAGTCGTTAGAAAGTTGTATAGACTTACAATCCGCTAGCTTGTTGTTTCTTGTTGTCTTCGAAAATTACACTTCACTGACGGCGCTTCAAGTGTTCGTTCATAGCAGACGTGCTACCGTGGTATGCGAGCTCAGCTTAGCAAAGAGTACACGAAGTGGCACCCTCCATATTTTCCCTGAAATAATTCCAGGCTCTGGCTATTCGGGTCCGTTTTTTTGGCTTTATGCCGCTTTCACGTGTTACCAATTATGCCCTTTTCGGTAATTGGCAGTGTTTTCAACTCCTCGCCATCGTGAGGAGTGAACCGGCGATTTACTTGGCTCGTTGTCGTCGGTTCGTCCGGGTTCGTCCGATTTCCTCCTCAGAAGGCGGCGGTGTGCATAAAAACACCGAGAGGCGTCGGATGGCTCTTTATGGATACTTTTATTGACCAAAACAAAAACGTGGGGGACGCAGCCACTCAACTCGGCGCTACCCAACTCACCAATCTCACTCCCTCTCTCTCGCTCGCCCAATTTCTTCCTCTTTGCTCAATCTGACAACGCCGGTCACATTGAAATAGCCCTGTGGGTGCCAGTAACAACGGCTTGTATCGCGAGCGCCCGCCATTCTAAACTTTATCCGCATGCAATTTTTTTTTACCCCGTTATTACCCGTGGACTGTATGTTTTGCCCGTCGACGCATTTACGACATCGATGACCAAAACATCACTAAAATGGTTCAAAACTGCTGTGCTATGTGGTGTACAAATAGCTATTTATCGGAATATAGTATCCATGAGTTCCCGAACGCGGAAAAAAAAAAAGCTGGACTACGCAGACAATGGGTAAAGTTCGTCCGTGCAAAGAGGGCTAATTTTCTAGACCCAGCCTCCGGCACGGTTTTCTGTTATCTTCCACCTGAAAGCTTTTCGAACTATGGACAAGTGAAATCAGGTTTTGCTGCAAGATTGCTGCTCAAAGCAGATGCGGTGCCCACCATACACCAGCCACCTAAATGTCCCGAGATATCAAGAAAGAGGACGATGACTGGCAAAGGAGGCTAAGGCTAAGCAAAGGAGGGGAGCAGCCAAGCTTGAAATGGCCAGAGTGAGTACTCTTTTATAATAAAAAAAATATCACGCATTGGATACAGGGCTGGACACATGTATAAATTATCGATTGTAAAATATATAGAACAAATCCTCTGATCCCATTCATATTTGTGTCTGTTGGCAGAGCGAAAAACTATGATAGCGCAATAAATGATAATTATTCTATACATTACTTTATTTTGCGGTCACGGTGTATCAGCTTCACAAAAAGAAATGCAAAAAATATCATTCGTTGTTTCCCACACGATCTGCTGCCGATGTTTAATCAGTGTCATTGCTCCCCTCAATGACCGTTTCATTACACTGCATTGGCGTTCGTTTGGGCTCAAATTGGTAACCTAAAACACCAATTAAACCTTCGTAACTCTCCTCGTCACCATTAGATGAACATTCGTTACGTCCTTCTACGTCGGATTCGTCGCTGAAACTAGAAACGAAATTGTCTGCCATCATCGCCGCCATTCAGTAATAAAGCACTGAGCCTTTTTTCTTGTTGAAGAAACACCCCTCACTGTCAATTCTGAATTCTCTTTTATTGACAACACGGGGTGTTTCTTCATGAGGGAACCTGGAATATGTGCAGGACGAACACAATGCAACAGCATAAACAGCTCAAAACACCGCTAATTCTCCCCTCACTAGAAGGAATTATATTGATGCAGACAGGCGCTGCCCCCCTAGTGGCCGGTGGCACTCTCTTCACTTGAAATGACGTCACACACACAATCTGCCAGATCTCGGGCCCCGGTCGTTTTAGCTTGACAATCGAGCCAAATTTCTCTCATTTTCTCGTGTGTAATTACACGAAGTGGCATGATATGAATACAAAAGGCATGCGTTTATGGATAAATGATGGAATTAAAATTAAAAATTTCCCAGGGCATCACATACCCTTTAACAGGAGTCAAAGCAATTCTTACTCTTTTTGTAGTATGTCTATATTGTTCTAAATGTTAAAAATTGTTAAAATGTTAAAATTGCAATCTGCCTCATGTTCCAGACAATCAATTTCAGAATACTTTGTGTGAGTTCAGATGCTCTTTCTGGTGTGCATTCCGCATTTTATGAGGAGGGGAAAAAACTGTTCAACTTTTGTTTGTTTTAACCTGAAAATAGATAAAGCAGAAGGCATACTGAAATATCACTACAATTATTTTGAATCAAAGACACACATAGTCATAGTAACTCATGTTGTCCCGATCCGATATTTGGATCGGATCGACCGCGATATGCGCAAAAAAATGTGCATCGGTATCGGATCGGCCAACACGGAAAAATTCTGATCCAGTCTCCCGATCAAGTTTTTTTTTTAAAAATCCAGTCCGGGTTTTCCAGCGCACCGATTTACATAATCCATTCCAGTTTATGCTTTGGTTTCCCTAAAATCCGGTCCCCATTTTACGGCACACAGTCTCCCAATTTACCTCTGTGGCATCTCCTACATTATGATTGCAATGTAAATTTAAAGTTTATCGGTAAAAATGTCAGCTGTGTGGGATCATTTTACCTTAAAGGACGACAAAGGCGAAGAGGCAGAGTGCAACATATGCCACAATTAAGACAAGCTTGGTGGTAAAGCTGTAAGAAGTTTTCCTACAACCAACCTAATCAAGCATTTAGCGAAATACCACCATAAACAATATAAAGAGTATGTTAAAGGGTATGACAACACCTGGGGAAATGCTAATATTCCATCATTTATCCATCAACGCATGCCTTTTGAATTAATATCATGCCACTTTGTGTAATTACACACATCGCAACACCAAGAAAATGATAGAAATTAGGTCGATTGTCAAGCTAAAACGACCCGCCCCCGAGATGCCGGAAATCTAACACATTGTGTGCGTGACGTCACAGTAAGGAAACAACTGGCTCAGTGCTTAGTACTGAATGGCGGCGATGATGGCGGACAATTTTGTTTCTAGTTGCAGTGACGAATCAGACGTAACGAACATTCTTTTAATGGTGACGAGGATAGTTACGAACCTTTCTTTGGTCTTTTGGGTTATCAATTTGAGCCCAAACGAAAGCCAATGCAGCCTAATGAAAGGATCATCGAGGGGAGCAATCACACTGATGAAACACCGGCTGCAACAGAAACACCAAATGGTTTGTTTTGCATTTCTTTTTGTGAAGCTGATACACCGTGACCGCAAAATAATGTATAGAATAATTATCATTTAATGTGCTATCATCGGTTTTCGCTCTGCCAACCGACACAAATATGAATGGGCTTAGAGAATTTGTTCTATATATTTTACGAGCGATAATTTATACATGTGTCCAGTCCTATATCCAATGCGTGATGTTTTTTATTATAAAAGAATACTCACTCTGGCCATTTCCCTCCTTTGCTTTGCCTGGGGTGGTCTCATCAGAGCCAGTCATCGTCCTCTTTCTTGTTATCTCGGGACATTTAGGTGGCTGCGCGTGTAGGTAGGATTTCATTTGTTCATAGTTCGTATAGCTTTCAGGTGTAAAATGCGCACCATACAAAACCGTGCCGGAGGCTGGGTCTGCAAAATTAGCCCTCTTAACACTGACGAACTTTACTCATTGTCTGCGTAGTCCAGCTCTTTTTCTCGCGTTCGGGAACTCATGGGTACTACATTGCGACAAATAGCTATTTGTACACCACATAGCATGACAGGTTTGAACCATTTTAGCGATTTTTTTTGATAAAACATGAACGTAACTCTCTCGTCTATAAACAACGATGGCACCTGCCTCGACCTTTTGTTTCCTTGTTATGACGTCTCCGCCTCATTCGGCTGTTTCCGGAATACTTTCGGAAATGTTCGTAATTTTCGATCTTTTTTCGATAATTGGTCATGAATGCGATTTATTTTTTTGTTAATTTTATTAATATTTGTTATCTTGGCACATAACGGTTCTATTGATATCTCACAGCCCCTTAGTGTTTTCATACCCTTTAAGAAAACCGAAGACAAAAAGAAAGGTCCTACACAACTGGCAGAAACTTTTGCTATGCGTGACAAACTGGCACTCGACAGTCCCAAAGCCCAGGGAATAACAAGAGTCATTGCCGAAGAATTCATTCTGGATGACGAGCCATTATCTCTCGTGAGTAAAGACGCACCATACAACACTTAGAACCACAGTACAACATGCCCAGCCGTCATTACATCCTTGAGTGAGCCTTGAGCTATTTGGCCGTGGAAGATTCGAGAACATACACAAATATCCAAATTCCGATTATTGAAATATGTCAAGTAAAGCGGAACTAATACACAGCCCGGTCTTCGGGACGCAATGAGGAACGGACCGCATTGCGTCCCGGGAGTAAACATCATGCTCGTCATAGACCCGGGTAATGCCAATGCTCAACTCACGGCTTCGGCTCATCTCATGCTGCTCGATAAAAAACACAAGAATACCGGACTGCAGCTGACAGCCGCTACAAACTACGTCAACATCATTTTACTGTAGATAATAGATATCATATGTATATAGAACTCGATGCAAAATGACAGACTCGACGGTGTTAGCGACACGTTTTGAAAACTAGATGCGATATGACAGTCTTGTCGGCGTAAGTAAACAGCCTCCATCTTAAAGCAGGAGACTTCCCCAGAAGGCTGTTGTAGCGAACCTTCCAAGCAAACCTAATTAACTTTTAATCTAAAATACTCCTAAATCGGCAAAATCTTGACTTGAATCTATCTTAAAAACAGTTTTAAAACTTTCACATGTCGAAAGTCGACAGAAGGGAAATTATGGAATAACGGGAGCAATTTTAACAACTTTAACAGTTGATACGCAACATTAATTGAATGTAGTTTAAAGCTGCTGATACAGAATGGGGACTTGAGTATTTTATTTACTGTTTTAAACTGTTTATTTGATACTGAAACAGTCGCTTACATAAAGCAGTAATGTGAAGTAATTTCTTCACATGCCAAATAGGGTCACAAGTAAAGTAATTAAACATTGTCCAACAAATAAAGCAAGAAAAAATAATTTTTATGTTGTATATTTGACAAAATAATCGCGTTTCCGAAGTTCGAGCCTGAAAGGGGACGAACCCGGAAGTAATACGTCACACCGGGAACGCGATGGCACCTCCATACATACGGCCGCCATACAAAGTAGGCCTGAACGATATATCGTTTAAACATCGCCATCGCGATGTGTGCATGCGCAATAGTCCCATCGCAAGGACGTGCGATAGTTTTTTCATTTCACTTTTTTTAATCCACTAACGTTTGTTTTGAGCAGGGGTTTTCAACCCAGTCCTCAAGGCACACTGTGGGTCCTGGTTTTTGTTCCAGCCGATCCAGCAGAGACAGTTGAACCAATGAGGCTTCTGCTAAAACAAGCCACACCTGACTGCAATCAACTGATTGCACTTGTAAAACACCAGATTGGGGAAAAAGTGTTGTCATCTTGTTTGGTAAGAATGAAATCCTGCACCCACAGTGTGCCTTAGTGGAATAGGTTGGGAACCCCTGGTTTTGAGGAAGGAGCGGGAAGGAGAGCGCACAGCCTCTCATTCTCTCCAACTCGCAGTCATCGGCTCCTCCCCCGCTACAGCGGAGTGGAGGGAGGAGGGGACGAACAGCAGAGCGGAGGGAGGAGGGGCCGTTTTCAAAGTGAAAGCAAGCAACACGTTGAATAGGGAAGACTGTCTCCCATTTTGGCTATCGACAAGAATATAAGGAACAAAAAACAGCCCAGTCGACAGTGCCTCGCCGTGGTTGCCTCAACAAGAAGCAATCCGTCGAACATGTGGGACCAATTAAAACGCAGGTATCTATGCATTCCTGCTACGAGCTTCCCATCAGAGGCTTTTTAGTACAGGTGGGAACATTGTTACGTGCCAACGTTCTTGTCTCAAGCCTGCAATGGTGGATAAACTAGTAGTCTTGGCCAAAAACCTATGAGACCCAGTTGAGAATTGCTGAGCAAGGAAGGTGGACGATATGCAGACAAATACATAACACAGCTGCAGGAATGTCTTTTCTTCTTTTTATTCATGTGACAGCTATCAGGAAGGCAGGAAATTTGGGAGTTAAAATGGTTCTGTTATTCATCACAGTTATTTGCAGTTATTCAGTTCAATTGAGTTTCTGTTTCTTTTATATTTAAATTAATTGTAAATTGTATTTTTCAAATAACTATATGTTTTGAAACAATTCTGATACTGCTTATGATCAATCACAGTATCAATGAAAGTGAATAGTAGCGAGGCTGATACCCAATCACCAGGCTACAATGGGTTAATTTGTCTGTTATATCCAATCAGACAAGTATTCTTTGAGTAGACACTGCTTATAATCAATTACAGTATCAAATAATATAATAGTCACAACTCATAATCAATTGCTATGACTTATCATTAACTTCAGGATCGCGGATCGTCGGCGACTTACATGGACAGCAAACAATAACACTTCACTGCGTTAAACAAGCGGCACATTTTATTTAACCCACAGTATAAAGTGTACAAGCAAACAAGCAACAATTGTATTTCAGCTCATAGATTACATGCAATAACATAAATCTCATTACCGTGTGCTGGAAGGACGGAGAGCCGGGCGTCCTCAGTAAAGCGAGCAAGAAAATACCAAGGCTGGGCGTCCGCGCATAAACCCACAGCAGACTCTGATTGTACTTGTCTCCGTCGCTTCTTTATAGCAAGTACCGCGCCCCGTAACTTCCCCTCCCGTTCGAGTGCGATTAGATGTTTCACACGGTTGACGAGAAAAACATGTTATGTTATTCCGATGTTTTGGGAGTCAGCTTGATAAGGTTGCCGATGTTTTGGGAGTCAGCTTGATAAGGTTGCCGATGTTTTGGGAGTCAGCTTGGTAAGGTTGCCGATGTTTTGGGAGTCAGCTTGGTAAGGTTGGTTACCTTGCAGCTTGATGTCAGTTGATGAGGTTAAAAACAACATTCCTTTATATAAGGCTTTGGGGCCTTGTCTTACACTATAGTACAGCTGCACATAAAGTTTTGATACTTAATATTTTTGTTTAAATATTTTTACAACTTTGTTGCAGTTTTATATTGTTATATTTTGTGCAAACAACTCAGGGGATTAATGCACTTGCACTTTTATTTGACAGATTTAATATTTAAATTCAAATATGTTGACAACTTTATTGTTGTTTTACTAAGGTTTTTATTTATGGTTATAGTTTGTGAACAACTCTTGTCATATTTAATATTTTTGTTCAAATATGTTTACAACTTTGTTGTTATTTTACAGAAGTTTTTATATATTGTTATATTTTGTCAAAAACTTGGGGGACGAATGCACCTGCTCTTTTATTTGTCATGTAATATATTTGCTGCTGTTGAAGTGTCAAATATTGTGTTCAATAAATTATCTATTTTGAGCAGACATGGCTTCCTGGATCCCTTCATACAGCAATCTTAATCATTCACTAATGAAACGGTATTATATGAATACACTGTGGTCACGGTGTGTCATGCAAAGTATTTCCAAACAGCTATTCAAGTCATCTAGTGAAAATTTCTTTAAAAAAAAATATATATATATATATATTTTTTATTTATTTATTTATTACTATCGCAATATAATATCGCAATATATTGCACACCTCAAAAAAATCGCAACAATAGTTTTTTCCAATATCGTTCAGGCCTAATACAAAGTCCTTCAAACAATGATTCAAACAGCTATATAAGCGATAGATCAAGCGCAAGGGAGGAGATCCAAGTTTTTGAAGACTTGGAGGAAGAAGAGGAGATTGGAATTCTATGTTATTAGCCAGACGCCAGTCAGGATGCAAACAATGTGCCTAGACTTCCTGACATGGAATGGATACAAGACCCATCGAGATTACAACATTGGTAAGATATAGGCTGTTATTATTTACATGATTTGAAGATGCAGGCATTTGTACATAATTTTATGTTTTTGTCCATCTGATGACATTTAAAAAAAAAAAAATCAGACTTCATGCTCATTTTGGCAGACCCGGCAGCTCTCGTGCATATAAAATAATAATACAAAAATGTTGGGGGGAAAGAAGGAGATGAGTCGTTGTTATATCTTGACCGAGTGACCCACACGACACCTTTATTGGCTTTTACAACATTACTCAAAGTCTTGCCAAGTGACTCTGAACAACAACGTTTCTCTCTTAGTGAAGGAGTAAGGCACAAAAAATAACACATCTAAATGACATGCGTACACTCCACTGGTGAACTCCCGTATTACAACTAAATAATATCCACTATATCACAGTCGCCGATGACTTTCTCCACTTTTTTGTGGCAACAATAAGAAAACAAAGTGGCGTCTAATGGCGTGAGGAAATGTAGTTTTTTCAAACAAGCGAACAGATTACAAAGCACCAATTCAGTGTTGTCCCGAGACTACATTTCCCATGATTCACTGCGTGGCCTGCGCGCTCGCTGATTCGCTGCCAGACATTAAAAGCAACACTTGTCACCTGTCAGCGGCTCTCGCGAAGCGGCGAAACACAAACTAGAAGGCTATCTGCAACGTGACCGTGAATTACCGTGACGCCGACCCGCTTATGTGCACATCAACACCCCTTTCCCGATTGACAGTGGATTAACCCTTTCGGACAAGATCGTAGATGACGCACAATTTAAACACGCTTAACCTAGCGAACGCAACAACAACTATGATCGGGGATAGCCTCGGCTAACGTCGCTAGCTTATACTGTTCATTCCACAACAGTTGGCAGCTCTGCTTTGACAAAGTCATCAGTCATCTATCCAAAAATCACACTTACTTTTTGGCAAATCCTTGATCATAGGCAGACCGGTTAAGGAAGCAGGCATCTTCGAAGTGTTTGCAGCAGAGAACACTACTCGATGATGGCATGAAATTCATTCGCTTCGTGCGAACGAAAGATGTCCATTTACGTGCCCTGCTATCCTTTGGCCACTCATACAACTTTTCGTTTGAGTGAGAACAAAACATCGCCACACACACCGCCGTGGCATCTTACCGAGAAGCAATGCAACAAACAATACTGTTCTATGGCGGACTTCCCTCGCACTTCCCAGTGTGACGTAATTTCCGAAGATTTCCAAAGATTGCCGAAGAAAAGCATTTTCGCTTTCAAGGGCTTTGCTATGGGTTAAACAAAGAATCTGGAAGGGTTGCGTTAAAAAAAAATAATGCTACGACGCACATAAAGGCAACTTCCAATTTTTAAAAAAATCGTTAGAAAGTTGGATGGACTTACAATCCGCTAGCTTGTTGTTTCCTGTTGTCTTCCGAAATACACCTGGGTGACGGCGTGTCAAGTGTTCGTTCATAGCCCACGTGCTACCGAGGTATGCGAGCTCAGCTTAGCAAAAAGAGTACACACAGTGGTGGCACCCTCCATATTTTCCTTGAAATAATTTCAGGCTCTGGCTAGTCTGGTCCGCTTTTTTGGCTTTATGCCGCTTTCACGATGTTACCAATTCTGTCCTTCTTGGTAATTGGCAGCGTTTTCAACTGCTTGCACAGTGAGGAGTGAACCGGCGATTCACTTGATTTGTTGTCATCCTTCACTGCATCAGTCCCTCTTTTTTCACCTCTTTTATCAACACCACCGTTGTTTTGGGGCTTTTTGAAGAAACTTCGGACACTCAGTTGCCTTGACATTTTTCCGAGTAAGGCCAACGACGTCATGCATCAAGAGAGACAATAGCTAATTAATATGCTCACTCGCCACCCTGTGGTCTAGGGTGTGAATTGCAACCTGTCAAAATGACAGATGGACTTCAGTTTTTTCCGTCACCGTTTTAAAAAAACGGTCAACGACGGAAAATATTCGGTTAACGCGACCCCTGAACCTGAGAGACTTTTTGTACAATTTTTGTAACTAATGCACGAAACACTAAAAGCATCTAATAGCTTGGGGGGTTTGTGGGATTTTCCACTGAGGTTGTTTGTTTGTTTTGCTTTTTCAAGACAGTTTACAATATTATTTGCACGTTTTACTGACTGACTATGCCATTTCTGTTTGTTATTTATAATGTTTTGTGTATCACTGAATTAACAGGTCAGTTTCTTGTTACCAACCATTGTGTGTTATTCAAACTCACCTAATTCAGCTGGCTAGTTGTTATCAAGAGTACTAAAACCCTTTTCAACATGAGTCTGACAACTAAGTAAGGAGGCTAAATAACTTTAATACATGCTCAGATATCAGTATCGGCCGGTATCGGATCGGAAGTGCAAAAACCTGGATCGGGACATCCCTAATAGTAACAAAAATTAAATATATAGTATTAATTTTCGAGCATACTCCTATATGTATATACAGAATAATACTTTATAATATAAAGTAATTAACATTAATGCAGTCATGGATTATAGTAAGCAGGCCAGCGCCGTTTCCTCGAGATGTCCCGATCCGATATTTGGATCGGATCGTACGCCGATATGGGCAAAAAAATGCGCATCGGTATCGGATCGGAACACGGAAAAATTTCGATCCAGACTCCCGATCCAGTTTTTTTTTTTTTTTTGGGGGGGGGGGGGGGGGGGGGGGGGGGAGTCTGGTCCGGGTTTTCCAGTGCACCGATTTACATAATCCATTCCAGTTTTTGCTTCTATTTCCCTAAAATCCGGTCCGCATTTTTACGGCACACCTTCAATACACTAAATTTACATTACCGTCTCCCAATTTACCGAGAGACTATCGGTAAAAATGTCAGCTGTGTGGGATCATTTCACCTTAAAGGACGACAAAGACGAACAGGCAGAGTGCAACATATGCCACAATAAAGTCAAGCGTAGTGGTAAAGCTGTAAGAAGTTTTAATACAACCAACCTAATCAAGCATTTAGCGAAATACCACCACAAACAATATTAGGAGTATGTTAAGAAAACCGAAGACAAAAAGAAAGGTCCTACGCAACTAACACTGGCAGAAACTTTTGCTATGCGTGACAAACTGGCACTCGACAGTCCCAAAGCCCAGGGAATAACCGATGTCATTGCCGAAGAATTCATTCTGGATGACGAGCCATTATCTCACGTAAGTAAAGACGCACCATCCAACACTTAGAACCACGGTACAACATGCCCAGCCGTCATTACATCCTTGAGCGATTCGGCCGTGGAAGATTCGAGAACGATTCAGAAACATCCAAATTCCGATTACTGAAATACAGTATGTCAAGTAAAGCGGAACTAATACACAGCGTGGTCTTCGGGACGCAATGAGAAACTGACCGCATTGCGTCCCGAAAGTAAACATAATGCTTGTCATAGACCCGGGTAATGCCAATGCTCAACTCACGGCTTTAACTCAACTCATGCCGCTGGATAAAAAACACAAGAATACTTGACTGCTGCTGACAGCCGCTACAAACTACGTCAACGTCGTTTTACTGGAAATAATTGATATCATATGTATATAGAACAAGATGCTACACGACAGACTCGACTGCGTTAGCAACACTGAAGTAATGAAAACCAGATGCGTTAGTAAACAGCCGCCATCTTAAGGCAGAAGACTTCCCTAGTAGGCTGTTGTGAACCTTCCAAGCGAACCTAATGAACTTTTTATCTAAAATACTCCAAATCGGCAAAATCTTGACTTGAATCTATCTTCAAAACAGTTTTAAAACTTTCACATGTCGAAAGTAGACAGAAGGGAAATTATGGAATAACGGGAGCAATTTTAACAACTTTAACAGTTGATTCGCATAATTAAATGAATTGAATGTAGTTTAAAGCTGCTGATACAGAATGGGGACTTGAGTATTTTATTTACTGTTTTAAAATGTTAACTTGATACTGAAATAGTCGTTAATTTAAACCTGAGAGGCTTTTTATACTATTTTTGTAACTAATGCATGAAACATTTAAAGCATCTAATAGCTTGGGGGATTTGTGGGATTTTCCACAAGGTTGTTGGTGTGTTTTGCTTTTTTAAAGGGTATGAAAACGCAAAGGGCGTGTGAAACATCAATAGAACCGTTATGTGCCAAGATAACAAATTTTGATAAAGTTAACAAAAAAATCAATCACATTAATGAGCAATTATCGAAAACGGATCGAAAATGACGGAACATTTCCGAAAGTGTTCCGGAAACAGCCGAATAGGACGGAGACGTCATAACAAGGAAACAAAAGGTCGAGGCAGGTGCCATCGTTGTTTATCAACGAGAGAGTTGCGTTCGTGTTTTATCAAAAAATCGCTAAAATGGTTCAATTCTGTCATGCTATGTGGTTTACAAATAGCCATTTGTCGCAATGTAGTACCCATGAGTTCCTGAACGGGAGAAAAAGAGCTGGACTACGCAGACAATGAGTAAAGTTCGTCAGTGCTAAGAGGGCTAATTTTGCAGACCCAGCCTCCGGCACGGTTTTGTGTGGTGTAAGCCTGTCGCAATATGCAATAATTCCATTTATCGCGCGATATATAAAAATGAAGGCGGTAATTTTTCCGCTGCAATTTATCGCCTCGCGTGCACGTGTGTGCGCGTGTGCAGCCGACGTGCTGTTAAAAGTTCGTTACCAACTGCGCAAAATGCATCTTCGTTCCAGGTCCGGCAAAAACTAGCGCCAGAGCCAATCGTTCCCATTATATCCTATTGTTCAACGAATACCGGCCGCGTCAGTGCTCCGGAGTGACTGTGGACCATCTATGGCGCGCCGGTGTTGTTGACGTGTGGGCGCTCCCGTAAGGAGTGACATTTCACACGGGGCGGCTATTTTTCGGCACAACGCTGGATATTTACAACGAAGTCCGCCAAAACATTGTTACCGACTTGGCTGCTACGAATAACCTCACTTTGACAACGAACAGCTGAATGAAATGAAGAGCGCTGTGCTTCAAACTCGTCCTGTTTATGAAAGCCATCAAATGCTGGTGTAGTAATAAGCAGACGTGACTCCAGCGGCGCTTGCTAACTTTTTTAATGCGCGGTTGCGCGCACACACTAGATATCATGAAATGGCAAACTAGATGTGGTACGTCCCATGCCATTGGCTACGTGAGCCCAGAGTGATTATGGGACACGTAGTCCATCGATGAATTCTAAACTGTCATTTGTCACATGAGGTTAAGAAGGCCAAATCAATCCATACCAGTGACTGTAGATAATGTTGCGAATATTGTTAATTCAGTACGTGACACAGATGGATTCGGACCATAAATAGGATGTCTTGCTCATGTAGTAAACCTGGCTGCTAAGAGAGCTGTAGCAATCAACGGTGTGCCCTGCCTCACTTTACAAACAGTAAAGATTGTTCTCAGCACTTTTATACAATTTTTTTTCATATCAGTAAGAAGTAAGCACGTAAATATTATGCACTAAAATGCATGTTTATATGATGGCAATTTAATTTTTGCTCGTTAGCAAAAAAAAAAAAAAAAAAAAAAAGAAACAAAAAATACAATTGTTATTTTTTTTTACAGAGCATTAAATGTATTGAATCGGATCGAAAATCGTGTCCCCCGTATCAAAATTCGTACCGAACCATGACTTAACTGTATCGTTGCATCCCTATGGAACACCATTGCAGAAGCTATGACGGGAAATGTTTTCATTTTCCTAAATGCTTAAGTTATTAAGTGCAATTTTTTTTTTTTTTAAACACATTTTATTTATTCCGTGTTTCTGTGCGGTATCAATATTGTTGTTTTTTACTTAAGAGGCAGGGTCTATTGTTTTTAGTTGTGATTTCTTTAAAAAGTATATTTGAATTTAAGAGTAAATATTTATCGTGTTTAAATGGGAGTACTTGATCTATTAATATATACTGTATTCGCACTGTGTTATTGTAAATTGGTTAGAAAAAAATTGGGGGGGGGGGGCGCAATAATATCGCATATCGCAATAATTTATGAGAATAATTATCGCACACTAAAATTTGTTATCGCGACAGGCCTAGTGTGGTGCTCATTTTACACCTGAAAGCTATACGAACTATGGGCAAATGAAATCAGGTTTTGCTAAGAAATTGCTGCTGAAAGCAGATGCGGTGCCCGGTGAAAGAGGATGATGACTGGCTCTGATGAGACCACCTCACCCACTCCAGGCAAAGCAAAGGAGGGAAATGGCCAGAGTGAGTACTCTTTTATAATAAAAAACATATCACGCATTGGATATAGGACTGGACACATGTATGAATTATCGCTCGTAAAATATATAGAACAAATCCTCTAATCGCATTCATATTTGTGTCGGTTGGCAGAGCGAAACCGATGACAGCATATTAAATGATAATTATTCTATACATTCCTTTATTTTGCGGTCACGGTGTATCAGTCTCACAAAAAGAAATGCAAAACAAACCATTCGGTGATTCTGTTGCCGCCAGTGTTTCATCAGTGTGATTGCTCCCCTCAATGATCCTTTCATTAGGCTGCATTGGCTTTCGTTTGGGCTCAAATTGATAACCCAAAACACCAACGAAAGGTTCATAACTCTCCTCGTCACCATTAGAAGAATGTTCGTTACGTCGGATTCGTCGCTGCAAATAGAAACAAAATTGTCCGCCATCATTGCCGCCATTCAGTACTAAGCACTGAGCCGGTTGTTTCCCTATAGTGACGTCACGCACACAATATGCTAGATTTCCGGCATCTCGGGGGCGGGTCGTTTTTAGCTTGACAATCGACCTAATTTCTATCATTTTCTTGGTGTTGCGATGTGTGTAATTACACGAAGTGGCATGATATTAATTCAAAAGGCATGCGTTGATGGATAAATGATGGAATATTAGCATTTCCCCAGGTGCTGTCATACCCTTTAAGACAGTTTACAATATTATTTGCACGTTTTACTGACTGACTATGCCATTTCTGTTTGTTATTTATAATGTTTTGTGTTTGTCACTGAATAAACAGGTCAGTTTCTTGTTACCAACCGTTGTGTGTTATTCAAACTCACCTAATTCAGCTGGCTAGTTGTTATCAAGAGTACTAAAACCTTTTTCAAAATGAGTCTGCCAACTAAGTAAGGAGGCTAAATAACTTTAAACTTTAACACATGCTCAGATAGGTCGCTAACGGTATCGGCCAGTATCGGTATCGGATCGGAAGTGCAAAACAATATCGGTATCGGATCGGAAGTGCAAAAACCTTGATCGGGACATCCCTAGTGTTTTCCCTAGTGTTTCCATATACATTTTTATTATGTGTGTGTGTAAATATATATATATATATATATATATATATATATATATATATATATATATATATATATATATATACGACGATGCATGTTAATACGATGCATATAAAGGAAACTTCAATTTAAAAAAAATCGTTAGAGAGTTGTATGGACTTACGATCCGCTAGCTTGCTGTTTCTTCTCGTCTTCCAAAATGACACCTGCGTGACTGCGCTTCAAGTGTTCGTTCATAGTCAGCGTGCTACCGTGGCATGCGAGCTCAGCTTGGCAAAGAGACACACAGTGGCACCCTCCATATTTTCCTTGAAATTCCAGGCTCTGGCCATTCTTGTCCGCTTTTTTGGCATTATGCCGCTTTCACCGCTTGCATGGCGAGCGTTCGCCATTCTAAACTTTATCCGCATAATTTTTTTAAAACCCATCATTACATGTCGACGGTATGTTTTGCCTGTCGATGTATTTACGTCATCGATGATGTTGACAACGTCTACTAGTCGAGAGAGCACTACATAAATCGTCATATTTCGAGCATGTCCTCGGATGTAGAAACAAATGTTGACTCAAATTTTACGTCGGATGTCGAAAAGATCGTGCGTCGAAGCGATCGTCTGTCGAGTACCACTGTACATGGTAAATGTTGTTATACTTGTATAGTGCTTTTCCACCTTTCAAGGCTCTCAAAGCACTTTACAGTATCTCGCCATCCACCTACTGGTGATGCAGCACCAGGAGCAATTTGGGGTTCAGTATCTTGCTCAAGGATACTTAGACGAGTTCATCAGGGCAGAGAATCAAACTCACGACCTCTGGCGACAACTACACTACCACTGAGCCACTCCACCTCCAATATGTATGGCACCTTAAACCTGCGCTGATGTGCCGATGTCAAAATGAGTCAGTCATATCGTCAAACAACAAGGATTGGACACACTATCGCATAAAGATTAAACGGATTGAACGAATGCCACCAAATGACAGCTCAGGCTTCTACAGAAACAGCCCCGCACTACCCTCAAGGTAAGTAACATGATACTCACAAAACAGCGAGTGTGATGTGAAGGCGTCACTCTCTGATGGTCGAGCGATGAGGTTGTCTGCTTGGAATCCTTCTTTTGAACTGCTGCTGCTGCCACTCGGACGCTCTGCCCCTCTGCTGGCCTCACTCAGACCTCCATCTTCACCCTTCAAGTAGGCATGTCACGATAACAAATTTTAGTGTGCAATAATTTATCTCATAAATTATTGCGATATGCGATATTATTGCCCCACCCCCCCCCTTTTTTTTTAAACCAATTTACAATGACACAGGGAGAATACAGTATATATTAATAAATCAAGTACACCCATTTAAACGTGATGAATGTTTACTCTTAAATTCAAAAATACTTTTTAAGAAATCACAACTAAAAACAAGACCATGCCTCTTTTAAGTAAACGACAACACTATTAATTCCGCACAGAAACACAGAATAAATAGTCTTTTTCAAGAAAAAAATAAAATTGCACTTAATAACAAGCATTTTGGCAAATGAAAACTTTTCCCCCTCATAGCCTCTGCTATGGCATTCCATGTGTAATATTCTGATTGGATGTTTTCCGAGGCACCCTGAAGCACGCAATGGTGATGTTGTTTTGTTTATGTGACGCGGCAGTGAGACAGAGACACAGGGTCCATATACACTGGGTGCATCTTCGTTCCGGGTCCGGCATGGCATTGTGTTGACTGCGTGCCCCGCAGTACGTCAAAAACAGGCAAAACATACCGGGTGCGCACGGCTGCGGTTCGCCAACTCCGTCCTGTCGTAATGTGGCATTCAAAACAACGACAAACACGCGGAGTCTGTACTCATCAGAGATGAAGAGAGAGAGGTGGACTTGATTTGATTAAACATTTTTTCCCGATTTTTTTTTTTTTTTTTGCTTTTACCATGAGTTTGCGACACTATTTAATTACTGCTTTAAATTACATGACTTGCATATAAAACGTCCATTCTCATAGCTTCTGCTATGGCGTTCCATGTTTAATATTCTGATTGGATGTTTTCCGAGGCACCGTGAAGTGCACGCTACAGTGATGTGCCACAGGTTGAGGAAGCGTTGTTAGCGCTGTGTGTTAATAAAAACAAAGTTGTCAGCATGTCGTGTGTTTGATATCATTGCCAGAAAAACACACATAATAGGACCTCTTGCAGCTTCCTTTTCAATGCTGTCCTTAAAGTAATGATCTGCTGCATCGTAAAGCATTTTATGACTTTCCACCTCCATGATGAAACGTTCTTTGTCCAGGTTCGCTGGTGTTAAAACCGTGAGTAAGACACTGGGCTGTTGACTCCAGGCCTGAATCTGCCCATTTTGACGGATGCGTCTCCGGCAAAAATAGAAAATAGCCAAAACCATCCGGCGGGCTCCGGCACGCCGGAGATGGTCCGCAGTCAATCTGGAGCACTGACGCAGCCGGTGTAGACCCCAATCACCAACATCAAACAATCACGTGATCGCTGTATTGTGCCGCCATATTGTCCGTCATTGTGTGTCCGTATTGTCAATGATCGTAGTTTCTAAAGGTGGATTCACTTGCAAATTATGGAAGCCCCGGTGCTTTCAGACGCTGTAAACTCATTGGATGAGTTGCATAAAAGCCGTTATTTGGAAAAGCTTCGGTCGACCCAGTCGGCAGATCCATATTTGATGCCCAAACCGATGTTTCCTCCCGTCTGGTGTTCTGCCAAAATCTCACCGGTCCCGTCCCATGTGTCAGAGCTCGTCCTGAGACCACAAAATTTCCAATCATACTCCAGTTTATGCCACGATGAGGAGTCGGGTACCCAAAATCGGCACCGGTCCGAATATAAACCGACATTTGGTCAGCTGAGCGTCACCGCTTTCACGATTGTAAAATGAAACTTGATCGACAACGGGCCGGTGTGTGGCGAAAAATATCTGCCCAGCGTGAAATGTCCCCCCTGACGGCAGCGCTTATTTATAACGCTTTATTTAAGTGAAAACATTAAATGTTTTCATGGACGCAATACAGTAATGGATTTACAACTGTAAGATCAGTTTTAAATAATTAAATTGCACAAAATATTAGTACTGTATTTTGGTAACAAATCGTGGACTGGGCCACATAACCATCTTTGAACAGAAATGTATTAGTGTATAGGTTTTCACGACCATATCCCAATGACAATCACAAAGGTATGACATTTATTAGTTCAAGCAGAGTAAAATAATACATATTCACGGTACAAGAAAGTCGTTTCCGTGTGGGCGCTCCCGTCAGGGGGGACATTTCACGCAAGGCGGCTATTTTTCGGCACAACACCTTCTTGCTGCGCGACCGTGGCGACGAGCTTCGTAGTCTCCGTCTGATGATGTCTGCGATCATGTTGGCATCATATTGATGTTTTCGCCGCTGTCTAACGGCTGTCGACACAAACGCATTATGGACCGAGATAAAACAAACCGTGCTGCTTGCGAGATTTGCCCTTTCAACAATGGGCACACAGCAACTACTAAAATTACCGTTTATCTTCTCTGTTACTGCAACCAACCGCCACACTCCTTCACCATTTTGATTAATTGATGTTAACGATTGTCAGGAAGGTTTTTGGGTTTGTTTACTAGGCGGTGATTCCTTAGACAAGCAGAAAAACACACAGTAATAGGAGGAATGTACGTAGCAGTAAAATGTAAACACGATGAGGTGACTGACAATATGGCGGTACCAGTCAGGGGGGCGGAGTTGTGACGTCACGTGATTGGGGTCTATACGTTGAACAACAGGATATAATGGGAATGGATTGGCTCCGGTGCTATTTTTTGCCGGACCCGGAACGAAGATGCGTTTTGCGTAGTTGGTAACAAGGAAGCCGAACTTTTAACACTAGAAGTACCATGGGTGTCCCATTTTGGGACACCCTAGGATCATCCCCAAGGGTGTCCTATTTTGTTTTGTAAATGGGGCCATTACTTATGCACCGCCGGCCGCATCCCATTTCTATTTTTCTTCCCCCACCCCTTGGCCCTTAACAGCACGTCTGTAGCACTCGCGTGAAAAATCGCAGCGGGAAAATTACGGCCTTCATTTTTACTTACCGTGCGATAAATGGAATTTTTGCATATTGCGACAGGCTTACCTTCAAGGTCTCATCAGTCCACTTGGGGATGTCCACCACCTCCACTTTTACATATGAAGGGTCCTCCTCCTCCGTTTTGAGGGGATGCGGTTGCTGCTGCTCCTCAATGTGGGGGTTCTCAACTCTAATTAAATACTCCTCCTGCTCCTCTTTGATATGGACAAATTCTTCCTCCACCTTCTTGATAGATGTCAACTCTTCCTCCTCCTCTTCTTTCATGCGAGGAGACTCCTGGGGTTCAGGACGAGCAGATTGACTAACATCTAGAAGACCAAAACCATAAAACATGGGCCAAATCTTATTTCTTCATTTGCCATATACAGTCCCTAAAACATTTATTGCTTCAAAAATATTCTTCTGTGACAATTTTGTATTGATTCGTATCTTGTTGTCCTCCACTACGACACAGTAAGTCAAATTGCTTGTCATCACATTTTAATAAGTAAGGCACAAACATAAACAGTCCTTTTAGAGTCAAGCCTCCTGTTGAGGAAGCACAGCAGTGGCGTGATACAACACACCTATGGAACCCTAACTAATGCTGAAGATTACGGCAACATTTTGTCACATTTAGCGTCACAGTGTTTAAACAGGGTTCCTACAGGTTTCCTCAAGTTAAATAGAAGACTTTTTAAAACCTAATTAAGACAATTTTTAAAAAACTTAATACCTATTTCATGGCCATATCGACCAAGAAAACCAAAATCCGTGAATTTGTGTTAATTTCTCAAAAGTGGAAATGTGGAATGTGCGCAGGATGAAAGAAGGCAACATTTTGAAAAGGCTACTCACGCGACACCACCACAGTACAGACACAGACAACAGGCCAAGTAGAGGAGTTCTCGTTAGCATTAGAATTTAGTGTAATCTTAAACTCTTGGGCAACCATAACACCTCTGCTTTCAAGGTTGCTGTGGACTCAAACGATGTGCATAGATCCACTCTCGCAAATCCACAAGCAATCGTAGCTGGGCTGGGATGCTGGGGGTCGGCAGCACTGGCAGCTAGCTGGCTAGTGTTAGCTGCTGTCGCTTCGTTGACATAAACAGCTTGCTTCAGTTTTAGCTTGTCTCTTCATGCTCACATGCAGCTGGCTAGCTTAAACAGGCAGATTGAAAAACGCCGGCGATGGAGGGAGCTTGTCTCTTTCCTCTTACGAAGGTATTGTGCTTGGACGATTTAGCATTGGACTGATTGTACCCAGCGTTTTTTTTTTTTTTTTTTTGCATATGATGCAAAAAGCCTTGAACACACTGCTATCCACTGGTTCGAGCCAAAGGCAAAAGGACTGTTTACTCAACCACGCGTTGTTGAATATACATTTCTCAATCTCTCTAATATGAAATGTATGGCTAGGTGTAAAAAAAAAAAGCATCTGTATTGTGTAGAGCAGGGGTCCTCAAATACAAATCTTGAAGGTCCACCATAGTTTTTTTCATACAAGCATGGGTCCATTTATTAATGTCGGTCAAGTACAAGGCAATTATAGCCAGGTCCGGATATTCAGAGTTCTGTAACCCTGTAGGTATTTTTGGGGAAAAGTTGTCATACAGCATTTTTAGAAATTTCAATGTCTTCTTAATACAAATCCACTGTATTTCAATGACATAAGGTTCACATTTTTTTGTAATGCTTGGATAAAAATAGATGTCATTTTCCCAGGCTGGAAATAAATGGCAAATAGGCTAAAATTATAAACTTTTACATATCACCACTAAACTTCACCAGTTTCTTGCTTACATTTTTACAAACACTTTTTGTATTGGAAGTTTTCTGAAATACTATGTTTACATATGCAAATGAGGTGACATATTGGAATATTAGGCATAATTGGGCGTAATTGACAACTGATGAAGATCAATGGAAACAATTTTAGTTGATACAAACCATAAACATGTCCTAAATTGTTTTGTTAAATTTGAACCTTGTTTTTTTCATGATTAAACTTAAACTATAGTGAGCCTGATCAATTTTTAAAAATGAGGGATGAATAAGAAAAAAATAGGTGTCCGTGTCATCAATGGACTTTGGTTGACTGCAGGGCTGGACTGGGACAAAAAATCGGCCCGGGCATTTTGAGCCGAGACCGGCCCACCAGGTATTGATGGAAAGACAATTAAGCCTATGAATGAAAACAAACTTTCTTGTGACAATGCTTTCACACTGTCTTGTTGGTGTATATATACTTCATGACTCATTATGACAGAATTTGTACGACTCTTCAAAGGTGAAACAAATAATCATGAAAAGTATGGAGTGATCGACTTATCATAAATATGGTTTACCTTGGCCAATTGAGACCACTCATAAACTGTCATATAGTTGAGATTTCGCACTTTTGACAGAAGTTTGAATGGAAACTACCAGGCTAGATCTTGCCTGCGTTGTCTTACAAAAAAAAAAAGTTATGTGCTCGGACGCGCTGGCGCGTCCGCTCGACCTTATAAAGTTTTTAACTACCCAACAAATAGAGATAATACTTAACTACACTGTAAATTCTAACAAGTTAAGTTTACTTAAATAAATTGAGGAAACCGATTACCTTGGGAAAAGTAAGTAAACAAACTTATTGTGTTAAGTAGTGTAAATTATCAAATTTAAGTGAGTGGTACTTCTTTTTGAAGTTGTGAGAACTTGATGTATCTTAGTAAAGTTAAATTCAAATCAAGTTGTTACAACTCAATTACTTTGAGTCAAATTAACTTTAATAAGGGTATCTTAGTGTACTCCACTTCAATAAAGTTGACAGTAACTCAATAAAGATAAGTAACAATAACTTAATATACTATGCCAAAGTAAGTGGGCAGTACTTAAATTCCCTAAATCAATGGAAAATGACCAGATATCAATAGGACGTGTCCCCCAAACTTCCCCGATTCCATTGACGCTTATAGGGGGTGCTGCCATTGACGGCCATGGACGTCCAAATTTCCCATTCATTTCTCATGGCATTTACTTAGTTTAATGCCATTGATGGGCATGTTTCTTCATTGTATTGATGCCAATGTCCTTGGATTTCATTGAAGCCTATGTAAGTCAATGCCATTGACAGCCATGGACGTCCAAAAATTTCCCATTCATTTTCAATGGGGAAGAAACAAAATTTCCCCAAATCAACAGGAAATGACCTGATATCAATGGGACGTGTCCTCCAAACTTATCCGCTTCCATTTACACTTATAGAGGGTGCTGCCATTGACGGCCATGGACGTCCAAATTTCCCATTCATTTCTAATGGCATTTAATCACGTTTTTTCATTCTATTGATGCCAATGTACTTAGATTACATTGACGCTTATGTAAGTTGATACCATTGACATCCATGGACGTCCGAATTTTTTCACATTCATTTTCAATGGGGAAAAAACAAAATTTCCCTAAATAAAGAGAAAATGACCAGATAACAATGGGACTTGTCCCCCAAACGTATCTGCTTCCATTTACACGTATAGAGGGTGCTGCCATTGACGGCCATGGACGTCCAAATTTCCCATTCATTTCTAATGGCATCGTACTTTTCAGCAGGAATGGACAGAGGAATTTGCCTTTGTGGCGAGAGCAGGTTCTGCGGCGTTGTCTAAAATACAATGATAAAATTGCATCTATGAAAGGGTCAAATATAAAGCGGCACTTCGACACCCGCCATACTACATTTGCATCGAAATATCCGGCGGGGGACAACAGGAAGAAAGCATGTCAAGCGCTTCTTACAAGAGTGCAAGCTAGTCACACGCAACTCCGTGTTTGGACCAAACAAGGTGACTGGAATTCAGCTAGCTTTGCTGGCGCTTTAGCAATTGTGAGAAACGGGAAGCCATTCACAGATGGGGAGTACGCCAAAGAAAATGCTTGATGTTGCCAATGAACTTTTTGACGACTTTTCGGATAAAGACAAGATTATTAAACGGATAAAAGACATGCCCCTGTCAGCAAGAACTGTTCACGATCGTACCATCATGATGTCAAATCAAATTGAGGCAACGCAAGTGAAGGACACAAATTCGGCTCCATTTTTTTCACTCGCTTTGGATGAGTCAACCAACGTAAGCAATTTATCACAGTTCAGCGTGATCGCAAGGTATGTTGTCGGTGACACACTACATGAGGACAATCTGGCAGTTTTGGCTATGCAAGGGACAACATGAGGGGAGGATTTATCCAAGTCCTTCATTGAGTTCGCTAAAGAAAAAAAAATCTACCAATGGACAAACTGATGGTGCTCTGTGTATTTCTTCTGCTTCTTCGTGAACATGAAAGGAGACGTATCTTAAGTTTCTCAATGCCTGCATGACGCTTAACCTCATCAAGTATCAACCAGACTACAAAGCCATCAGCAACACCATGCAGCACCAGAAGTACCAGTAATCGTAAGAAATACTCATCATTTATTTACAATAGCATAACAATGTTATTAAAAATAATTCAGAGACTAACCCAAACCCTTGTACTTTAAAAGTGTTGAAATTACATAAAATGCACACATTACTTGTATTTTTGGTTTTAAACATAATTTATGGCTCTCACGAAATTATATTTAAAAAATGTGTTTATGGCTCTCTCAGCCAAAAAAGGTTCCCGACCCCTGATTTATAGCTTCCGATCTATCTGAGAAACAAAGAACAAAGCTCAAAACGCATTTTAAAGCAATAAAACTGCCCACTGGAGGGCAGTAGCGCATTTTGTAATACTCGAGACCCGATTCAACAGCAGTGAACGGTCGGACAGCACGGTCGGAGCGCTGGCGGCATGATGCCAGGTGGCGGACGACCGAGCAAAACAACTGGACCACTAGTGCAGCTGGCTCTCCGAGCAGACCCCGCAGACTCAAAAATAATCCATCTTTGTGAGACAGACAACGACAACGGCGTCATCTGGCGACAACTGCGTCATCTCTCAGTAGTCATGTGTAAATAAATTGTTACTTTGCTATCAAAAGTTCTATTTGTCCTGTTCTTTGTGATATTTTGTAAAAGGAAAACATTATTCAGATGTTTGGGATGTAACTAATGCAAAAAATAGCTGTGTTAAAGTCAAAGTTATGTTTGAAATGTATGTGTTTACAAAAAGCTCATTTTCTCTGTTTTTTCATCAGAAATTGGAAAATTGCTCAAACTAAGCTACTTTCTAATGAAGATATGAACTTACTTTTTTTTCCTGCTGAAAGAAGAGAGTAATCTTTCTTTTGGTGGGTTCCATGTTTATATAGCAATAGAACAGAATTTTCTGTGGGCCTTGCAAAATCAGTTGTGACGGCCCCTGGCCGTTTAATTGTTAATTTTCTGAGGTTCTTCCAGTCAGCTGATCGTCGCCTCCACCAGCTGGCTGCTCCCCCTCCGACTATGACGACAGCTGATCGACGCAGGACGGACCGACGACGTCACCACCGCTGATTGGCCACCGGAAAAGGCGCCAAGCTTCTTAAACCTGCCGCTGTCAACGCTCTAAGAGGTCGCATTTGACAGTATTCTGCCGCAGTCCTCCTCGCCAGCTATTTGCTCGCCATTCACTCTCGTTTGCATTTGATCGCTACTTTGATACACTCCCGCTTTTTCAGTGAGGTCTTTTGTGTTTATTCGTTATTGGATCGTTTTTGTTCACCACTGTAAATGAGAGCACTGAAGCAAGTAAGGGTAAGTCGCCATTTCTGTTCAACCCGTTTTCTCCTGTTTTGTATAGAGTAGGAAGTTAGGTTAGACGCTGTCTTTTCTTTGTTCCTTTTACATGATCAGGGTTTAGTTAGCGGGTGGGGTTTAAGTGTAGTTCCTTTTGTTTATTGTTTTGGCCTGGGCTTACACTGAAGTCACGCTTCGCTGGCATTCTGTACATATTCATTGCGAGTTTGATTGTTCTGTAAATAAATTTATGTCCACTCGTACTTTTGTGTGGCTTGTTTTATGTTACGCCCTTCGCGAGCCGTCTTCGGCACGTAACACAGTCAAAATCCAGCAAAACGGCCGGGAGTGAAGGGCCTTGCTGTGGTGAAAATGGCTAGGAGTGAATGAGTTGATTAACATTCGCTGAACAGAAATCTCAACTTTGCAAATGGTTAGAAAACTCTCTCCCAGAGTCAATCTGAATCGTATTATGGCACATGAACTGTTTGTACCATTATCTTTGGCAGAGGTAAATGGACAACTTCGTTCAGGATCGAGGGCCATACTCGCAATGATCATAACTGCTGATGTTGAATGCCCTGATCACCTTTATGACAAAGATCTAGACAAGGAGCAAATGCTCGTAATTGATGGTCAAGCACTGGTTATTGCCATTGCTAAGCCAGAAGGCGCAAAGACATTTGGAGACCTTGCCGGTGTCTTTGTAGAGGCTGTGCTCAAAAGCGGAGCAAAATTCCAACGGACTGATGTCTTGTTTGATTGCTACCAAACACACTCAATTAAAAGTGGAACACGGAATCACCGTGGAAGAGGCTTGGTGGCAATCTGAAGACCTGTTGAAAGCACAGATTTGCCTCTTCATGCGAAGTGGGAAAACTTCATTGCTCATCAGGACAACAAGGCTGACCTTACCTGATTCCAGTCATAACAGCTGATTCTGAGAGCACCAGTCAACAAAATCCTAGTGGCAGCAGGTGGTTTTAGTGATGAAGATGGTGTCGAAGCGTCCAATGCAATACTGAACATACGTTGCATGGAAGCTAAGCATGAGAAAGCAGACACCAGAATTGTTCTCCATTGAATAACAAGCAAGGCATCAACCACTGTTGTTTCAGCAAGAGACACTGACATATTGCTCTTACTAATTACCCACTTCCACATGATGCCATACAAAAAGCTCTGGATGAAAGCAGGTACATCAAAGAAGAGAAAGTACTTCCCAATCAATGCGATTGTGAAACAACTGAAGATGGAACCACAGGTTCTGAAACTGCTTCCTGCTTTCCATGCACTGACTGGAAGTGATTACACGTCATACATTGCAGGGCACACAAAAGAGTCATGTTGGTCATGTGTTTGTCAAGCACCATCATCTCTTAAAGTGACTTGGTGAAGGTCCAGAGCTTAGTTAATGCACCATTCAGAATGTAGAACAGTTTGTCTGCAAACTATATGGTGCAATGGATGCGGATGTCCCGATCCAGGTTTTTGCACTTCCGATCCGATACCGATATTGTGTTGCACTTCCGATCCGATACTGGCCGATACCGAAACCGGCCTATCTGAGCATGTATTAAAGTTTAAAGTTATTTAGGCTCCTTACTTAGTTGTCAGACTCATGTTGAAAAGGGTTTTAGTACTCTTGATAACAACTAGCCAGCTGAATTAGGTGAGTTTGAATAACACACAATGGTTGGTAACAAGAAACTGACTTGTTTATTCAGTGACGAACACAAAACATTATAAATGACAAACAGAAATGGCATAGTCAGTCAGTAAAACGTGCAAATAATATTGTAAACTGTCAGTGGAAAATCCCACAAACCCCCCCAAGCTATTAGATGCTTTTAATGTTTCGTGCATTAGTTACAAAAATTGTATAAAAAGCCTCTCAGGTTTAAATAAACGACTATTTCAGTATCAAGTTTACATTTTAAAACAGTAAATAAAATACTCCAGTCCCCATTTTGTATCAGCAGCTTTGAACTACATTCAATTAATTTAATTTTGCGGATCAACTGTTTAAGTTGTTAAATTTTTCCCCATTATTCCATTATTTCCCTTCTGTATTGACATGTGAACGATAGATTCAAGTCAAGATTTTGCCGATTTAGGAGTATACTGCTCCCTTTGTGTGTGTAAGTGGACACAAGTTCGCAGCAAGCCAAACTCCATTCAAAAATGAACGCGGGAGTCAGGAAGTAGCATCCAAGCTCCAGGTGCTTTTATTTAGCTGCACTGTCACATCCAAAAATGAACCCAGGTGAAACTAAAAGAAATAGAAGGTACAGAACGAAAATGATTGACAGGTTTGACTATCCATATGCTATATATGTCAAATATATACGAAGCCAATTCCCATACAATGCCTCTCAATATTCTATATGCAAATGAAGCATGCAGCAGGTGCCAAAGTTTACAAAGTGGCCAAAACGCTCCAAATATGGCACATAAATCGCTAAATACTATATATAAAAAGTGTTGTACTTACAGACGATACCTTCGAAGGCGCAAACAACACGACAAGTTTAGGATAGCGTGAGCACAGTAAACAATGCTACCCAGCTCTCGTCAAACGGCGGACTGACGAAACAACTACAAACATGGCCGTTGCGCTACTTCTTTCCTGTCGGACGGCTGTCAAAATAAAAGCAGGAACGAAAAATGCACATCGCAAAATGAAGGGCAGAACAAGGAGTATTTTAGATAAAAAGTTAATTAGGTTCGCTTGGAAGGTTCACTACAACAGCCTACAAGGGAAGTCTCCTGCTTTAAGATGGTGGCTGTTTACTAACGCACCTAGTTTTCAATGCATGTGTATGTCGCTAAATGCTTGATTAGGTTGGTTGTATTAAAACTTCTTATAGCTTTACCACCACGCTTGACTTTATTGTGGCATATTTTCCACTCTGCCTCTTCGTCTTTGTCGTCCTTTAAGGTGAAATGATCCCACACAGCTGACATTTTTACAGATACGTCTCTCGGTAAATTGGGAGACGGTAATGTAGTGTGTTGAAGGTGTGCCTTAAAATGCAGACCAGATTTTAGGGAAACCGAAGCAAAAACTGGAATGGATTATTTATATCGGTGCGCTGGAAAACCCGGACCGGATTTTCATAAAAACTGGATCGGAAGTCTGGAGCAGAATTTTTCCGTGTCGGCCGATCCGATACCGATCCGCATTTTTTGCCCATATCGGCGTCCGATCCGATCCAAATATCGGATCGGGAATTCTCTAATGCGGACCACATCAATGACCTCAGGGCAAGCATGCTTGTAAGAGGTATGCCAATAGAAAGGCTGCCACTGCAGCACTGTAATTCCATATTCACCGTTCTCAATTTCAAGCTTTAGTGTGGAACCAAGCTAACTTGCAAAAGCCAGTTCTACCAACCCTTGAAACCATGGTGTGGAAATTTGAGGGAAATTTGCTTGTTCCTCAGCTCATGTCTCTGCCACCAGTTCCAAAGGCTTGTGAGGAGTTCATGTCCTGTGCCTGCTCCACAAGATGCTAGACAGGCCGATGTGGATGCAAGCCTAACCCATGTACCGCATCTTGCAAACGCAGATTGTCAAATAGTACTTGCATGAATCAGTAGCTTTTATTATGTCAGTAGGTGACACTATTAAGGTTGTCCCGATCCGATATTTGGATCGGATCGGCTGCCGATATGCGCAAAAAAATGCGCAACGGTATCGGATCGGCCTACACGGAAAAATTCCAATCCAGACTCCCGATCCAGTTTTTTTTATATAATCCATTCCAGTTTTTGCTATGGTTTCCCTAAAATCGGGTCCGCATTTTACGGCACACCCGTCTCCCAATTTACCTCCGTGGCATCTCCTACATTATGACTGCAATGTAAATATAAAGTTTATCGGTAAAAATGTCAGCTGTGTGGGATCATTTCACCTTAAAGGACGACAAAGCCGAAGAGGCACAGTGCAACATATGCCACAATAAAGTCAAGCATGGTGGTAAAGCTGTATGAACTTTTCCTACAACCAACCTAATCAATCATTTAGCAAAATACCACCATAAACAATATAAAGAGTATGTTAAGAAAACCGAAGACAAAAAGAAAGGTCCTACGCAACTGGCAGAAACTTTTCTGGATGACGAGCAATTATCTCTCGTGAGTAAAGACGCACCTTCCAACACTTAGAACCACGGTACAACATGCCCAGCCGTCATTACATCCTTGAGCGATTCGGCCTTGGAAGATTCGAGAACGATTCACAAACATCCATATTCCGATTATTGAAATATGTCAAGTAAAGTGGAACTAATACACAGCCCGGTCTTCGGTACGCAGTGAGGAACAGACCGCATTGTGTCCCCAGAGTAAACATCATGCTCGTCATAGACCCGGGTAATGCCAATGCTCAACTCATGGCTTTGGCTTAACTCATGCCGCTAGATAAAAAAACACAAGAATACGTGACGGCAGCTGACAGCCGCTACATACTACGTCAACATCATTTAACTGTAGATAATACATATCATATGTATATAGAACTAGATGCAAAATGACAGACACGACGGTGTTAGCAACACATTTGAAAACTAGATGCGAAATGACAGTCTTGTCAGCGTTAGTAAACAGCGGCCATCTTAAAGCAGGAGACTTCCCTAGAAGGCTGTTGTAGCGAACCTTCCAAGCAAACCTAATTAACTTTTTGTCTAAAATACTCCTAGATCGCATACTCCACAATCTTGACTTGAATCTTCAAAACAGTTTTAAACCTTTCACATGTCGAAAGTAGACAGAAGGGGAAATTACGGAATAACGGGAGCAATTTTAACAGCTTTAACAGTTGATTCGCAACATTAAATTAATTGAATGTAGTTTAAAGCTGCTGATATAGAATGGGGACTTGAGTATTTTATTTACAGTTTTAAACTGTTCACTTGATACTGAAACAGTCGCATTCGTCCTAAACCCGATACTGGAGCCGGAAGTCACTCATTTTCATGGCGAGAGATTCAAAAATTGAATATATAAACCAATTGCTTCCACACATCCGAGCAGTCAATTTCATTCAGGAGCATAAAACACTCCGTGAAATATGAAATAAACATGCTTTTTGGTGTCATACGCACTTTAAAACAATCTGAAAAGTAACTCCCACAAAGACACTGCGGTTTAAATGGAATTGACTTCATATAATCAGTGATGGTAATGGGATTGAAACAGTGTAGTCCGAACGGCTAATCCACTGGATGTTTTAGAACAGGGGTCCACAACGACCGGGCCGCGGACCGGTACCGGTCCGTGGCGCATTTGGTACTGGGCCGCGCAGAAATAATAAATAATTTCTTCACGACTGCATTCTGGCCAAATGACTTTGGCCTGTGCCGCTTAACACACCAATATCCCTTTCTACTCTAGATATACAACTACAGGATAGGAGGTCGTCATAGAAATGCATTGATTGGACTGTTAAGGCCCAAGTACACTGCATGCGTGATCGTTGCGGTTCCGGTCTGGTTCAGTGTTGACTGCGTGCCACGCAGTCCGTCAAAAACAGTCAAATCATACCGGCTGCTGCACGGCTGCGGTCCGCCAACTCTGTCTCCTCGTGAGCTCTCGCGTGATCGCGCGCGATAATGTGCCATTTAAATCAACGACAAACAGACGGAGTCTGTAGTATGTACTCATCAGAGAAGCAGAGAGAGAGCACATTTTTTTCCTTGCATATTGATATTGTAACGTTTGCTAAGCGGAAGTTTGGCCGCGAAAACAACACACGAGCTTCAACGCCTTTTTCCTCTTTTTCTTTATTAACTTCCCGCCACCTCACCAATGCAATAACAACAACTACAGTGGGAAGAACAAGTATTTGATACACTGCCAATGGGTTTTCCCATTGTCAGTGTATCAAATACTTGTTCTCCCCACTGTATTTACACTGACGCTAGCCCCGCGTTGGTGCATAAACTAACCCACCGATGACAGCCCCGGTCGGCACAACACCGGCGACGCTACAATATTTTAGTTGTGTCTGTCTCTTAATTCCAGATTGACTGCATCATGTTGAGATCAGGGCTCCGTGTGTGGAGGGAAGGGGGGCTATTATGCCCTTGGTTGTGTCGGTGCGTTTATATCTTTGTGCACATTTAAAATTTATGGCACATAACATCCCATAGAGCTGTTATCATCATCGGCGATCACTCGTAATCGAGTATGATAGTCCACCTGGGGGGGAGGTGTTATTTGTGGGTCCTCAGATGGCTGAAAAGTCCAATTCTAGAACCACAGACTTTCGTGCAGTGTGGGCATGGGTATGTGTTACTGGGGGTGGAATATGATGTGGCCTCATGGGTGGCAGTTTTCCTCTCCTTCCTGCGCTGTCTTTTGACTGTGGCAGCCCGGCGGAGATTAAGTTCATGGAATGTGGCTCCTTTGCATAGACTGTCTCTCCATGCAGACCTATTTTGGGCAAGGTCTTCCCAGCAAGCGCTGTTGATGTTGAACTGCTTGAGGCAGTTTCTTATGTTATCCTTGTAGCGCTTCTTCTGCCCTCCAGGAGCTCTCTGGCCTGTCAGCAGCTCTGAATAAAGGACCTGTTTGGGCAGCCGCGTGTCTGGCATTCGGACAACATGGCCGGTCCATCTGAGTTGATGTTTAATGACGGTGGTGCTAATGCTGTCTATGTTTGCCTCCTCGAGTACCCTGACATTTGTGCGCTTCTGGTTCCACGTGATGTGCAGGATTTTACGTAGGCACCTCTGGTGGTAGGACTCCAGAGCTTTTACGTGCCTGCTGTAAGTGGTCCATGTCTCTGCTCCGTATAGAAGTGTAGGCATGATAACAGCCTTGTAGACAAGGATTTTTGTCCTTGCCAGCAGGTCGGGATTTTCAAAGACCCTTCTTCGGAGCTTTGCAAACGCTCCTCCGGCACAGTAAATTCGATGGCGTACCTCAGAGTCAATGTCTGCGCTTGAGGAGAGGTGGCTGCCCAGGTAGGAAAACTGGTCCACATTTTCAAGGACTGTGTTGTCGATCATTATTGTTGGCGGGGTTATGGTGGAATCTCGTTGAGGCTGATAGAGCACCTTGGTCTTTTTAACATTTATGGCCATTCCTAGGAGCTTGTATGCTCTAGCAAAAGCATCAAGTATGGTCTGGAGATCTTTCTCTTTGTGGGCGACGATGGCATTGTCATCTGCGTATTGCAGTTCCACAATAGAGGTATTGGAGATCTTCGTCTTGGCCTTGAAACGGTTAAGATTGAAAAGCTTGCCATCTGTTCTGTAAATGATCTGGACTCCAGGGGGTAGACTGTTACTAATTAGGTGGAGAATGGCTGCAATGAAGACGGAAAACAGGGTAGGGGCAATTATACATCCTTGTTTGACCCCAGTTGCCACCTTGAAAGGCTCAGTCTCACTTCCACTGCAGAGAACTGTTGCTGACATGTTGTCATGCAGGAGCCGCAAGATCCTGATGTACTTGTCTGGACATCCACTTTTTGATAGGATTTTCCAGAGAGCCTCACGGTTTACAGAGTCAAACGCCTTTGATAGATCGATGAAGGCCATGTATAGTGGTTGCTTTTGTTCCTTGCATTTCTCTTGTAATTGTCTAGCTGTGAAGATCATATCTGCTGTGCCTCGGGCAGAACGGAAACCACACTGGGACTCAGGTAGGATTTCTTCAGATGTTTGATGTAGCCTCTTTAACAGAATGCGGGCAATGATCTTTCCAGTTGTAGAGAGGAGTGAGATGCCCCTGTAGTTTCCACAGTCTGCCTTGTCCCCCTTTTTGAACAGGATTACAATGAGTGCATCTCTAAGATCTGCAGGTATTGCCTCCCTGTCCCAGATTTTATTGATGAAAGCATGCATGTGCCGAAGAAGGTTGTTCCCTCCGGCCTTCAGGATTTCAGCTGGAATTCCATCAGGACCAGCAGCTTTGTTGTTTCGTAGCTTTGCGATGGCATCTTGAACCTCCAACAGGTTTGGTGCATCACCCATGCATTCCTTCACGGGCCTCTGTGGGATTTTGTCAAGGACCTCCTCATTGACTGTTGCTCTCTGATTAAAGAGTTCCTCAAAATGTTCTTTCCAGCAGGTCCTGATCTCGTCGTCTGTCTTCAAGATGTTCTGTCCGTCCTTGGACCAGAGGGTGCTTGATATCTGATGACTGGGTCCATATACAGCTTTGGTCGCATTGAAGAAGCCCTTTGTGTCCCCTGCTTCGGCAAGTTCTTGAATTTCCCTGGCTTTCTCTGTCCACCATTGGTTTTTAAGCACCCTTACCCGACGTTGGACGCAGGCTTTGGCCCTGGCATGAGCTTCCCTCTTGTCCTGGCATGAGATGTCTTTCTGCCAGGCACAGAAAGCCTGCCGTTTTTGGGAAATTAGTTGTTCGATTTCCTCGTCGTTTTCGTCAAACCAGTCTTGGTTTCTCTTAGTTTTTAAACCGAGGACTTCTTGGCCAGTGTTAAGGATGGTGGTTTTCAAAGAGCTCCAGTGTGCCTCAACATCATCAGGATACACAGGTGGCAAGTTGTCATTTATAGCAGCTTGGAGTAGCTCCTGTGTCTCAGGCTTTCCCAGGTTCCTGATGTTGAGGCAGGGGCGCTGTTGCTTTTTCCTCCCTCTCCTTTTGGGCATCAGTCTGATGGCCATGATTGATCGAATTAGGCGATGGTCTGTCCAGCATCCATCTGTACAGGACATTGCCCTGGTTAGATGTACATCACGCCGGTCCCTAGTTCTGACGATTATGAAATCAATCAGATGCCAATGTCCTGAACGTGGATGCATCCAGGAGGTCTTAAATTTGTCTTTCTGTCTGAAGAGGGTGTTGGTGATAGTGAGATTGTGTTCTACACACTTGGTCAGAAGGAGAATCCCATTGGAGTTGATGTTACCTACACCCTCTTTCCCAATGGTGCTAGTCCATGTTCCATGGTCCCGACCAACTCTGGCATTGAAATCCCCCAGAAGGATGATTTGGATGAGCTGTTATAAACAACTGATAAATAATCTGTCATATTTATAAAATGGATAGCGAATTATATACGACACAACTAAAAAAAACGCATACTTGGAATTGGTGTCTGAACACTGCAGATTCATGTGCCCAGCGCAAACTGTTGTTTTTTCTATGAAGAGTCAAGTGAAATTTAGGGAAGAAAGAGAAACGTCTTGAATAGACCACCAGGTCGAAACTTGTGGGTGTCTCTTTTTTCTCTTTCGTACTTTTCCCCCTCGACTCGGTATACAAACAGAGATTGTTTGTGCGCCGGGCACGAGAATTTCTGGAGTGGAACCACTTCCAGATACGCTGTTTTTTTTTGTTTTCCCCCCCCCCTTGCTTAGCATGTCGTGTGTTTGATATCATTGCCATAAAAACACACATAATAGGACACTTTGCAGTTTCGCTTTTAATGGTGTCCTTATAGTAACGATCTGCTGCATCGTATATCACTTTGTGACTTTCCACCTCCATGATGAAGCGCTCATCATCCATCTTCGCTCGTATTTAAACCGTGATTAGGCACCTGGGCTCTCGACGTCAGGCCCAGCTCCGCCCATTTTGTCGGATGCGTGTCCGGCAGAAATATAAAATAGCCTATACCATCCGGCGGCCATGCGGCACGCTGGACGTGGTTCGCAGTCAATCCGGAGCACTGACGCGGCCGGTATACGTTGAACAATAGGATATAATGGGAACGGATTGCCTCCTGCGCTATTTTTTACCGGAGTCGGACCGGAACCGCAACGATCACGCATGCAGTGTACTTGGGCCTTTAGCAGTACATCTTGTTTTGTATTTCTATGTGCGCTTGGCCTCGATAATAACGTACGACGTAGGTCGTCGCCCATCACATTTGTTCCCGGAAATAATTAGCCCCCACACTAGAATAACTGAAAAACAGACGTCTTTGGACAGATTTTTTACGGGGAAAAGGGAACTTGACGAGCCAGAAGATGACCCTACAACCTCAAAGAAAACAAAGTCAGTGCTACTTCCTAATCACTAAAGACCCACGAACTGCGAAGGAGTGGATTCGTGACCCATATGTGAATAAACCGAGTGATTCGAGCCCGTCTGTGCAACAGGAATATCAGCTTGTAGAGATCGCAAATTACGGTGATCTTCAACATACATTTGAGACAACAACTCTACTAGAGCTGAAACGAATACTCGAGCAACTCGAGTTTAAAAACTGATCCGAGTAATTTTATTCACCTCGAGTAATCGTTTATTATGACAGCTCTAAGCATCACGTTTTGCTCGGACTACTTTTAATGCAGGACAACGCGCTGATGTCACGTGCGGAGAGGAGGAAGGGAAAAAAAAAAAAAACACTGCAGCCGACAGCCGCTACAAACGACGCCGACGTTGCTAAATTCTAGCCCGCACGATGCTATGTTGGTAGCAGGTAGCGTCTGATGCGTCTCATAGAGATCACATGTATGTTGAACTAGATGCGCATGACAGACTTGGCTGTGTCTGGGCAGCGTTAGTAAACAGCCGCCATCTTAAAGCAGTAGAGCGCTAAGCGCTAATAAAGAGCGCTAAGCGCTAATAAATAAGATTAACGTTACTGTCACTACTGGCTCATGTAACATTAGCCCTGCGGAGGGCTAGGTTTCTATTAATTATGACCACTGTCGATGCGTGGCTAACGTGTCTTACATACAGGGTTTAACATAACATAGCATTGTGGAGTGATGAGGGTGTAAAATAAAAACTTAATAATGCTCACTATCAATTTTAGCTCAGTAGTCATTGCTGGATAAAACACCAAGTAACACTGGTCCCTAATGTGCTCCAATACAGCCTGTATCATACATTTATTTTGAACACTGCAAAAACACAAAATCCTATCAGGACTTACAGTTTAGACTAACTTAAAACTTACCGTAAATTCCGGACCATTGAGCGCCCCGGATTACAAGCCTCACCCAGTACATTTTTAAGGGAGAAAGAATTTTGTACATACATAAGCCTCTCCTGCCTATAAGCCGCGTGTGCCCACATATTAAACTGAAATATTTATAAAGAAATACACAGTTTTCCAGGTTTAAATACCATATTTTAACAAATCGGGTTATGATACAGCGCATGACTTACAGGTAAGGGAGGTGCGGAAGAGCAAGAGACGTGCTGTCGTTGGTGTTGCGGGTGTGTCTCTGTGTGTGCGTCGGCTGCTAGAGGCAGCAGTCGTGTGTTGTTCGACGAGTTTCCAAAATAAAGAATTGCAACCTAACTTAACGGGTTACTATTTGTCATCGTTACAATACCTTAACTTTTCTTTCCAAACAGCGCCAGCAACACGGCACTTAGCTGACTCCTCAAGCTCACTCCTTAGCGTGTCGTCCTCTTCATCACGCAGCAGACCGGCTTTTCGAAACCCGTTGGTGATGGATTTTTTTTCACGCTGCTCCACGCTGTCAGACTTTTGCAAAAGTTGCTCTTCGCATACGACCACTTTTGTAAACGATCTGACGCCGCTGGCCATCCAAGCCTTCAATTCAACTCGGCACATCATATCCATTTCTTCTAGCATGATGCGGGTATGCTAATTCTTGCCTGGCACGGCCAGACTGTTCTCCGTGTGTTTTTCAAACATGTTGAATAAACTCCGCTCTCCTCGTATGTTTACTTCCGCGCGCAATTCCCTCGTCTCGCCCGTCGCTGATTGGTCCACTCCGCTGTCTGTTTGCTGTGGCTTGCTCCGCTCTGAAAATTTTATCCGCTTAATGGTGGCCAGACTCAATAGCTGGAACAGCGGTGAGTCTGGAGTACCAGGCTATGCTAATTCTACGAATGCACAAAGATGAGGGTCTGCTACTTTTTTTCGTGCACAAGGACACAAACTTAAAATACTTGTAAGAGTGCCAACTAGCGTCTTCCTCGACACACATATTCCACGTGTCTTATGCTTGCATTTTATGTTCGAGCGCTCCTGGCGGTCGTTAGAAAAATTGATAAATTGGCCGCATCATTGCATACGCTGCAGGATTCAAAATGAGGGAAAAAAGTAGCGGCTTGTAATCCGGAATTTACGGTAACTAGAACTTAAAAATGGCTGGACACAAACAGAAATTCAATTGAAACACGTGAGAAAAAAAAAAATCCTAACTTTTAAGTGATGTGTGTTATCAAGCGTAATGGCATTTTTAGGTATATATATATATATATTAGGGCTGTCAAAATTATCGCGTTAACGGGCGTTAATTAATGTTTTTAATTAATCACGTTAAAATATTTGACGCAATTAACGCACGTTTGCCCCGCTCAGACAGATTTAAATGTCAGTACAGTGAAAGGCCAACTTGTTAATTGTGTTTTATGGCGTTTTTTCGCCCTCTGCTGGCGCTTGGGTGTGACTTGCGTATGTTATCTGGCGTAATGTCGCCCTCTGCTGGCGATTCGGTGCAGCTGATTATTTGGGTTTCGGTGCGCTTTTCTGACGTGATTATATGTCGACGCGAACGCGCACTAATAGACAGTGCTATTCAGACCAGCTAACGTCTGCATCCAGTATTCTGTGGCAGTTCTCAGCCTCATCACACTGTTTGTGTCTAATACATGCATCGCTTGTGAGTTTTATTCCTCCTTTGTTCAAGTTCATGAGCATTATAATGTTATTGGTGATGTGTATTTGAATTTGTTCACATATATGGTGAAATGCAGTTACATTGTTAGATGCTTGTGAGCTAATTGGCTAGTGCTACTGCTCAAATGGACACGTGTGTGTACATTTTATGTTATTTTGTGATTTATGCAAGTTATTGACACATTGCCTTATTTTCAGTTTTACAAAAATACAAGAAACGTGCTCCTGTCAAAAAGAGATGACTTCAGTTTTTTGATTGAAAATTTTACAAATGTTATTAAAACGAAAACATTAAGAGGGGTTTTAATATAAAATTTCTATAACTTGTACTAACATTCATCTTTTAAGAACTACAAGTCTTTCTATCCATGGATCACTTTAACAGAATGTTAATAATGTTAATGCCATCTTGTTGATTTATTGTTATAATAAACAAATACAGTCCTTATGTACCATATGTTGAATGTATATATCCATCTTGTCATATCTTTCCATTCGAAAATAAAGACATTGACCTAAAATGGTTCAAGATTAATAGTTTTTTAGCACCGTTGGATATCATTGAGAGTGCAACTGAATATAAAAGAGGGCTTTTTTCACCGTCACAAAAGCTTTGGAAGCAAAAATTTTTAAGGGTGCAAAATTTGACAGAACACCGGTCCGTGAAAAAAAGACCCAAATCACACCGGTCCGTGGTGCAAAAAAGGTTGGGGACCCCTGTTTTAGAGCATGGACCAGGTCAGCATGATCGCATCACTGACTGATGAATTGGGAGGGCTGTACCCTTGCTTGAGCCATTGCGTTGACAGTGCCCATCTCAACAGTGAACTGTGAGAAATTTCTCTGCTGTTAACACAGTAAGACATTTGGTCAACTGTATAATGTACAGAACTGTACAACGTCAGAGATGCTTGTATAATTTCATTTCTTTGATCTTTTTTTATTCTTTTGTAGGTGAAAACAGACCTGAGGAACAGGCTGCAAGGGGACTGGAAGCATGCCTTACATTGACTATAAATGTGACCACCGATTGCCGATTTCCCTTATGAAAAAGCCTACAAATGAGACACGGAGAAGTCCTACATCATACATTTTAAAGGCCAAATGTGAAGTAAGGTTGGCCAACCATGTTTTTGAATAATATCAATGGCTAAACGATTATAAGCATATTTTCGTTATCTTTTTTAACGCAACCCTTCCAGATTCTTTGTTTAACCCATAGCAACGCCCTTGACCACGAAAATGCTTTTCTTCGACAATCTTCAGAAATCTTCGGAATTTACGTCACACCGAGAACTGCGAGGGAAGTCCGCCATACACACAGTATTGTTGCATTGCTTCTCGGTAAGATGCCATGACGGTGTGTGGCAATGTATTGTTCTCAATCTAAAGAAAAGTTGTATGAGTGGCTGAAGGATAGCAGGGCACGTGAATGGACATCTTTTGTTCGTACTAGGCGAATGAATTTCACGCGATCATCGTGTCGTGATCTCTGCTACAAGGACTTCGATGATGCCTGCTTCCTCAACCAGTCTGCTTATGATCAAGGATTTGCAAAAAAGTAAGTGTGATTTTTGGATAGATGACTGATGACTAGGGATGGGAATTGATACGATTTTTCCGATTCCGATTCCATTATCGATATTGCTTAATGATTCGATTCCTTATCGATTCTAATTTTGGGAAAAAGAAGAACAAACGTTTTGATTGGCATCGAGTTTGTTTAATCAGAAGTCACAACCTTACAAACTCACAACGAGGTCAACGAGGGTGGCGTGGCTCAGTGGTAGAGTAGTTGTCCCCCAACCCAGAGGTTGTGGGTTAAATTCTCCGCCCTGATGAACTCGTCTAAGTGTCCTTGAGCAAGACACTGAACCCCAAGTTGCTCCTGGTGCTGCGTCACTAGTAGGTGGATGGCGAGACAGTGTAAAGCGCTTTGAGCGCCTTGAAAGGTGGAAAAGCGCTATATAAGTATAACACCATTTACCAAAAGAGGCCCAAAGCCTCAATGTTAACTGTGGCGATAAGTGGCAAATGCACAAGAATGTGTAGCATTTTTCTAATAGAAATAAATAATATTGGCATATACAGTAGGTCGTTGTTCTGCCTTTGGCAACATGTGTTAAGCAGAAAGCAGCCCCAAACCTTTTACTGTGAGGGCCACATAACCTTTCTCTTCTCTGATGAGGGGCCGGGGTCAGTTTGTAACAGAAAAAGTGCGACGATTGCAGAAGTGCCTAAATGTAAAAAATTATTGTTTTTCAGAAAGCCACAATCAAATAACCTTTTCTGGATTCTTCACGGAACAAAAGTAAATGAAATAGAAATAATAATATAATATAATAATAATAAATAATAATAAGCACACTAATAATTAAATAGATAATAACCAAATAACCCTCTGCGAGTTCCTCACAGAAAAAGGCCAGGAAATAACACTATTGAGTAAAAAAAAAAAAAAAATTCAAAATGCTCTCTGGTATTGTTTAGAGCAGGGGTCTCCAACCCAGTCCTCAAGGCCCACTGTGGGTCCTGGTTTTTGTTCCAGCCGATCCAGCAGAGACAGTTGAACCAATGAGGCTTCTGCTAAAACAAGCCACACCTGACTCCAATCAACTGATTGCACTTGTAAAACACCAGATTGGGGAAAATGTGTTGTCATGGTGTTTGGTAGGAGTGAAATCCTGCACCCACAGTGGGCCTTTGTGGAATAGGTTGGCGACCCCTGGTTTAGAGGGCCGGACCAAATGTGGAGGCGGGCCGTATCCAGCCGTAGTTTGGGGACCCATGTGTTAAAGTGTATTATTTATCATTATATTGAAATGCATGCCTTTTAGTTTTTATGGTGCTTTCACGCTCAAGTGGGGGCGCCCTTGCGCTTCCTCATGCGAAGAAGAATGCGCTCACGTGAAGAAGAGGGCGCTTACACGCGAAGAAGTGCCGCATCCAAGCGAGTGAGCGAGTTAGTGAGAGAGGGAAACACTGCTACGAGCCTATGTTCTTTGTTAAAGGGTATGACAACACCTGGGGAAATGCTAATATTCCATCATTTATCCATCAACGCATGCCTTTTGAATTCATATCATGCCACTTTGTGTAATTACACACATCGCAACACGAAGAAAATGATAGAAATTAGGTCGATTGTCAATCTAGCACATTGTGTGCGTGACGTCACTGTACGGAAACAACCAGGCTCAGTGCTTAGTACTGAATGGCGGCGATGATGGCGGACAATTTTGTTTTTAGTTGCAGCGAAGAATCAGACGTAACGAACATTCATTTAATGGTGACGAGGAGAGCTATGAAGCTTTCTTTGGTGTTTTGGGTTATCAATTTGAGCCCAAACGAAAGCCAATGCAGCCTAATGAAAGGATCATTGAGGGGAGCAATCACACTGATGAAACATCGGCGGCAACAGAATCACCGAATGGTTTGTTTTGCATTTCTTTTTATGAAGCTGATACACCGTGACCGCAAAATGAAGTAATGTATAGAATAATTATCATTTAATATGCTATCATCGGTTTCGCTCTGCCAACCGACACAAATATGAATGGGATTAGAGGATTTGTTCTCTATATTTTACGAGTGATAATTTATACATGTGTCCAGTCCTATATCCAATGCGTGATATGTTTTTTATTATAAAAGAGTACTCACTCTGGCCATTTCCCTCCTTTGCTTTGCTTGGGGTGGTGGGGTGGTCTCATCAGAGCCAGTCATCGTCCTCTTTCTTGTTATCTCGGGACATTTAGGTGGCTGCGCCTGTAGGCAGGCACCGCATCTGCTTTCAGCAGCAATTTCTTAGCAAAACCTGATTTCATTTGTCCATAGTTCATATAGCTTTCAGGTGTAAAATGCGCACCACACAAAACCGTGCCGGAGGCTGGGCCTGCAAAATTAGCCCTCTTAGCACTGATGAACTTTACTCATTGTCTGCGTAGTCCAGCTTTTTCTCACGTTCGGGAACTCATGGGTACTACATTGCGACAAATGGCTATTTGTAAACCACATAAACAAACGGACAAATGTACGCATGCACGCAATGATAAAACGCAGCCGTGAAAATTCTCGCCCTCATTTTTATTTACCGTGCGATAAATGGACTTTGTATATATTGCGACAGGGTTAGCAACTTTAATAAAACATGTCGTTAGTTAGTTAGAGGGCCTGACAATCTGCCAGCTTATAATTGTCTCTGGTCGTCTTCCAAAATTACAACTGCGTGATGGCGCTTTAGGTGTTCATTCACGGCCGACGTGCAGCCAAGCTTGGCATTCAAGAGACAGGACACAACAGTGTACCCTCCTTTGTTTCATTGAAATAAGTCTTTCCCCGCTTGCATACCAAGCGTCCGACATTAATAAAAATCTCCCGACCCCCCCAACCCTTAAAAATGTTCTCCTTGGATCTACACAATTAACGTAGGACACCCTTTTTTACTTCAAAACAGTGAAATTGTCCGAAAGGTGAGAGATTTTCATGCCTGTATCTGGTGAACATTATATAGCATTTAAGCTAGCGGACGTTTGCTATGCAAGTTAGTCAAATGTTGCATTGTTGCAAATGGATAACTTGCATAGCAGAAGTCCGCAAGCATAAATGCTATAGAATGCTAATATAGGGTGACCAAAAGTCTTCTTTTGCCTGGACATGTCCAATTTTTACATCCTGCCCGAGGCATCCTACCGGGTTTTTTAAATGGATGAAAATGTCCGATTTTCATTATTTTTTACGGGACAATTAGCGTGTGTTGAAATGGACTGACGCTTTGCACAGATTACCACTGTACTGTGCTGCCTGTGACAATACATTTACATTTTTTGTGCATGCGTGAGCAGTCACAGACTGGCTTTATTATGGCAGGCATCATTCCCAAACAAACCTTCGTCAAGACAGGCGCTCATAGGCAAACGGTATGCACACTTGCTAAATTTACCTTTCAGCAACTGACTTCTGTTGAAGCTTTGTACTGGTGTGATTTGTAAAATCTAGAGCTGTCCCGACTAGTCGACATAGTCAACGTCATCGATGACGTAAATCCGTCGACGAGCACAACATCCCGTCGACGGTTAATGAAGGGGTAAAAAAAATATATGCGTGGAAAGTTCAGAATGTCGGATGCTCTGTATGCAAGCGGCACAAAGCTAAAAAAAAAAACGCACCAGTGTCCAAAACATTGACTTATTTCAAAGAAACAAAGGAGGGTACACTCTTCTGTCCTGTCTCTTCAATGCCAAGCTTGGCTGCACATCGGCCGTGAATTAACACCTCAAGCGCCGTCACCCAGTTTGTAAATTTTTTTTTTTTTTTCATTTTCTGTACACCAGAGGGTGCTGTCGCCTTACTAAATAATAATGTTTCATTGACAATGGGCCTATGAAGTGCTATTAGTATTGTTCTTAATGCTAACTGAAAGGTTTATTTCATGTTATGGTTTATTTTATGGTATAGAAAATTATATAAGGTTAAAAGGTCATAAATATATAAAGTGTATACAGTGATTGCACTCAAGAGAGATTGTCAATGATAAGGTAATAAAATAAGGTAAAGGCAATTCATATAGGCAATTCATTGATATATAAATAAGTTTTAACCCTTGAGAGTCGAAGGACGCGCCGGCGCGTCCTCAGCGCACGTCGTCTTTGAAGCACTCTCGCGTTTTAATTACGTCACCCACATGCCGTTGGTTGGTCTCGTTTTAAAGTGCGGAAGTTGCGGTTTACTCTCGTTGTTATTTGAAGTCAATCGACCAACTAAAACGTGAGATATTGTCATTTAAGTTTTATAGTTTTATTGTCCTCTCAAAAAAACATTAAAACGCTGCATGGATCATTTGTTTATGTCTATATTTCCATCATTTCTTGTCCTTTTTCAAAACGGAAGCTCCATGAAAAAAACACAAATCAAACGAACCCTTTCGAAGTCACAGTGGAAGCACAAAATGCGTTTTTTTTTTTTTTTTATAAATATAACTGCCGTGCGAGGTTCCACCGAACGAGAGGCAGGAGTGTTCTGACGCAGCGAGGGGGCGAGCGACGGCCGTTTGAATCAAGCAAGCGGGCGAGCGACTTTGTGTGACTTTGAGGATGAACGGAAAACTAAATTTAGCGCAAGCAATTGTGCTTTTTGATCAACTTGAGGAAGAGGGTGGTCCAAATTCGTCATCATCGTCTTCTTCGGAAGAGTCCTCGAGTGAAGATAGTGACGGATTTGAACACGTGGGTGACGCCATCGACGAGCAGAGGTAAGCCAACTCACTTTTTTTTTTTTTTTAATGCTGTAAAAGTTTCTTTTGATATTGCAAGACAAAGTTAATTTTGATGCAATATAAGTGCGTGTTTGTGTATGTAATAATAAAATGTGCATATCAGATCAAAGTATAATTTGTGGTCTTCTTTCTATATGAAGATTAGGGATGTAGCACATATTCAGCTACGGTATTCTTTCTATTGTCATACATATAGATTTCCATTATTATTTATTGCTGTATATATTTTTATTTTATACTTTATTATTTTCATAAATACTGACTTTTGTTTCATGTACATTTATAGTGACAATGAAAGTAAAGTGAAATGAAAACGGAAGGGTGGAAAGAGGACCGACACCCCATGGAAGTGTGGGCTGTGATGTAGCCCTGTGTCTAATTCCAGGACGAAACTGCTTTTCGGAGTGGCATGCCTGAAAAAAATTTAACTTGTTTATTGTAAATATTTTTGAAAATACTTTTTCCCCCAATGTTATATATATATTTTTTTTCCCACAATCAGTCTTCTCAATTTGTGTATATAAATGTGTGTTCAAGAAGCTTGATTGTGTGTACATAGTTTTCATCAGGTGATGGGCCGCAATACCTAAACTCATAAAGAGATGGCCTCTAAACACTTTTTGTGTTAGATGGTATATTTTTTCACTGTTCTTCACTGTTTGGTCTGCTGTATATAACCTGTTTTGACTAGAGCATGTATAAATGCAAAAAACGCCTATGGCTATACCTGTTGTTTATGTTGAATTGTCAAATAAAAGACTATTTATTCTAATTTTTTTTGGTTGAATGTTCATCCTAACATGTTGAATAAATATTACAAAGTTTCAAAACGGTTCGTTACGCATGTTTGGTTGTCAATTGGACATCAATATTAAAAATTTTGACAAAACGATTTTGGAATTTTTGGTCTTTTTGGGCCCAAAATTATGATTTATAATTGGTCAGTGAAGGAAACAACAGTTTGGACATGAAGTTCAAGGTGTCACAAAAAAAGGGACCAAACCAGGCCATCGTAAACAATTCTGTCTTTGAAATATAAAGGCAACTTCAAAGGCATGCAAAATCAGACAAAATAGGCCCAGACCTTAAAGGGTTAAAAGGAAAAAGGTGAAAAATTTATGTTAATTTCTAATTGTGTTGTTTTATTTGTGTGCACCATAGCTCTTACAGTGTGATTACATCAAGGATGGAAAAAAAGTTGTAAACCATCAGTTTAAGAGACCATCTTTTCAATCGGGATGCTACACTAGTTAATTCTATCAGCATTTTAACTCATTGTTTATTTGTGATTTATTATTGTTATTTACGTGTTTATTTGTACTTTAATAAATAATTTAAGTGTTCCAATATGTCGTTTGTGAATTGATAAGCGTCAACAAAAATTTCATTGCTAAATTAGTAAACAAAAAAAAAACAAAAAATTTTTTTTTTAAATTATTAGATTAGTCGACTAATCGTAAAAATAGTCGGCTGACTAATCGGGAGAAAATTAGTCGTTTGGGACAGCCCCAGTAAAATCCCGTTTGATGTTGCATCATTGCTAGAGGCACGCGAAATTTCCGATTCTTAGATTATTCGCGATTCGGCTGTGGAAGATTCGAGAACTATTCACAAACATCCAAATTCCGATTATTGAATTATACCAGGTAAAGCAGAAATAAAACAGTCAGCGCCAGAGGTTGCGCTAGACTTTTTCGTTGTCTGTCATTTTGACTGAGAGTGTCATAAAAATCTGGTCATAATCTATTTTTACCCGTCACTTACATTTTTAAAATGATAATAATGACATATTCAATAGTATTTAGTTTTCATTCATTTTTAATTAATATTCTGTCCGAACAAGCTTAACAAGAGGCAAACAGACAGCGGAGTGCACCAATCAGCGACGGGCAGACATGCCGTTAGCAAAGCGACGAGGGCAGGACGAGGGACTTGGCGCGGAAGTAAACATACGAGGAGAAAGGAGTTTATTCAACATGGCTAGCGCGAGACAGACTGTTGTCAATGACTCGTGTCGATGAGTTTTAGCTCATTTAAAACGGAATTTACCGCGGATTGGAACATATTCTCGGCTTTCCCGTTCGCCATCCGTGTTGTTGTAGAGACGACTTTCGGCGCGCAAGAGTGACGTTGCTCGTGAAAAACACGTCACGCAAATAAACAAATCTGATTTGTCGAGTGATTTTGTACCTACTCGAGAGGCTGTGTCCCAGACTTTTCTCTCAGTGTTTGAAAAATACAGGGAGAACAGTCTGGCCGTGCCAGGCAAACACTCAGTTGCCTTGACATTTTTCTGAGTAAGGCCAACGACGTCATGCATCAAGTGAGACAATAGCTAATTAATATGCTCACTCGCCACCCTGTGGCCTGGGGTGTGAATTGCAACCTGTCAAAATGACAGATGGACTTCAGTTTTTTCCGTCACCGTTTTAAAAAATCGGTCAACGACGGAAAATATTCGGTTAACACTACCCCTGGTCAGCGCGGTCTTCGGGACGCAATGAGGAACGGACTGAGAGTAAATATCATGTTCAACTCATGCCGCTAGATATAAAAAACAATAATACCTGCGTCCGACAGCTGCTTCAAACAACGCCCAGTTGCTAGTTGCTACAAACATACGGCCACATACGGCTATAGTACATATCATATATGTGTAGCATTAAATGCAAAATGACAGTCGATGGCGGCGTTAGATCATGTCAAGAGAACGACGATGAGAAATGATAGACTCGCCATTTAGTAGTTGCCGCGTTGTAAACAGCCGCCATCTTAAAGCAGTAGACTTCTATAGAAGGCTCTGTTGTAATGGTAAAGCGAACCTAATCAACTTTTTATCTAAAATACTCCTAAATCGGCAAAATCTTGACTTGAATCTATCTTAAATGATGAAACAGTTTTAAAACTTTGACATGTCGAAGGTAGACAGAAGGGAAATTATGGAATAACGGGAACAATTTTAACAACTCTAACGGTTGATTCACATAAATAAAGTAATTGAATGTAGTTTAAAGCTGCTGGTACAGAATGTGACTTGAGGATTTTATTTACTGTTTTTAACTGTTAACTTGATACTGAAACATTAGTTTGGTTTAGCTGGAGAAGATTTTTGAACAATTTTGAAACTAATGTACAAAACATTAAAGGGGGGGGGGGTTAATAATCGATTTATAATCAAATCGGAGCCTCTGAATTGTAATCATAATCGAATCGTTAGGTGCCAAAAGATCCCACCTCTAATCATTGCGCTGCCGATGACTGTAAACTTTTATAGCAATATTTGATTTTTTCCTCAGCTACCGGTGCTCGCTAATAGGGTAGCTGCCAGTGAGCAAAGCTGCACTAGGCATTATGGGAAACAGAGTTTTGAACTGCTGCGTTTGGAAACATGATGGTTGAATTGTTTGTCTGTTTATTTCGGTTATTGTTTGCACGCAATCTAGAACACTGACTGAGGCAAATAATTGAGTGGGAATAAAAATTTGTCAATGACAACTGTATTTATAAGAATTTATAAAAATGTTTAGTTGGCACACAGTAGTAATGACGGGATCTATTGTTCACTTGAGGAAACGAATCCATTCCAGTTCGTTCAAACAAATCGTTCAAACAAATCATTCAAACAAATCGTTCAACGAAACGTTCACCGCCCTCATCCCCCTCCCCGCCCAAATGAATCGTTCGGTTAGTGAACGGGAAGTGACGTTGACGAACGAATCACCAAAGACCGCTTCGCAGTATAACTGAACGGGAAGTGACATTGCTTGGTCCCTCCCTCTCTTGCACACAGGCTCCTCATTGACCGCCCGTCGTAGTTTCAGAAATGAGTGACAGACGATATCATTCTGCTTTCACGGCATCGTCTCCCTCCTGCTGCTGCAAAAGCGAGGGAGAACTTCCGCGTCGTCTGTCGTATTTCTATGGGATCAAAGTCATGGCTCGTGCTTGCATTTCGATTTAGGACGCGGTTGAACATTTTCCTTTTGTGGGGGGAGTTGGGGTTTGGGGACGGGTAGAGGTGTGCAAAATTTCCGATTCTTAGATTATTCGCGATTTGGCCGTGGAAGATTCGAGAACGATTCACAAACATCCAAATTCCGATTATTGAAATATGTGAAGTAAAGCGGAAGTACACAACACTCAGTGCGCCGCGCGGTCTTCGGGACGGAACGGAGCGAGAGTAGCTAAACATCATGCTTCCAATTACCCGGCCCCTTATAAACGGCCGCCATCTTAAAGCAGTACACTTCCCTGCAAGGCTGTTGTAGCGAACCTTCCAAGCAAACCTAATTAACTTTTTATCTAAAATACTCCTAAATCGGTAAAATATTGACTTGAATCTATCTTTAAAATAGTTTTAAAACTTTCACATGTCAAAAGTAGACAAAAGGGAAATTATGGAATAACGGGAGCAATTTTAACAAATTTAACGGTTGATTCACAACATTAAATTAATTGAATGTAGTTTAAAGCTGCAGATACAGAATGGGGACTGGAGTTTTTTATTTAATGTTATTTTTGTATATTTGTTTACTGCTATATGTTAACTTGATACTAAAATAGTAGTGTGGTTTAGCCTGAGAGTATTTTTGAACAATTTTGGAACTAATGTACAAAACATTTAAAAAAAGAGGAAAAAAAGGAGGGGGGTGCATCAATAATCGTTTTATAATCGAATCGGAGCCTCTGAATCGTAATCGTAATCGAATCGTTAGGTGCCCAAAGATTCCCAGCTCTAGGGTCGGGGGCACACAGACTTCCTTTAGCATGATCTTGATCACATATACAATGCTGCTGATACCAGCCAACGCGGTATGCTTGCTGTCCCGAAAATAAATCGAAGGTTTAATTTCTAAATATGGAACGACCAACACATCATATTTACTTCACGCTCTGCTGTGTTTTTGTTTTTATGCTCATAGCTATTATTTTTGGTAACTATTGTTAAAACTAAAGTGTAAATAGCTAGTTGTCAAATGTGTTGCTCTGAAATGAAAACAATACTACATTTTGATATTAGACAGTTTCATTGCAAATCACTGGTATTAATAAATAAAATAATCCGGTCAGCTCCTCTGTTGTCCCCTCATCTCAGATCGTCAAATGCTAACGAGAAATAATTGTTTGCTCTTTACGATGTCGCCTTTCTACTCTCATTAGTCTGTTAAGAAAAACGTAAACATATTGCGACATCTCCCGTGCCCGCGTGCGTTGTTTTTGGGCGCTTGAGTAGCACATGATGGATGGATGGACATAATTTGTCAAACCAACCAACACCCGACACGCTCCGACACGAAATAAATAAATAAAACACTCGGAAAAAATGGACATGTATATACAGTTTCATTGCAAATCAGTATTATGGAGATCATGCCTCCATACAATGACAGTTCTCTCCCCCTGCACTGCCGTCACACGACTGCAGCTCAGCTTTTGCTTGCCTCGTAGCTACCCATGAAAGTGTTTTAAACTACTGTAAATTTGATAGTATGTCGTCATATGTAGTCTCGAGTCTGTTGAGAAAAGTAGTACACTAAACCATGCTCGCTAGGTTTGTGTGGTGTTTTTGTTTGTTTGAGCAGCATATGATAGGCTCCGCATTAACAAATATGTGACAAAGTCATTTCCTTTCATTTTTTGACTTGTTCACCGCATGACTGGAAAGTCCAAGTTAACAACAAGCTCGGTCAGGAGCCAGAGGACAGAGTAAGTGAACGGGAAGTGACATAACTCAGTCTTGCCCCCTGCATGCACGCTGGCTGCTTATTGGCCACACATGGAAGTGAGGGACAGATGCCCTGATTCTGTTCCCGCTCCCTCCCCTGCCCACGATGAGGCTGGCGTGTGATTGGTCGTGTGCGATGTCAGAAGACGCTGCCGCTTGTTAAACGCCCTCCCACGCAGCTAACAAGCCCCAACTTCATAGAACGAATCAGTGCAGAAGGTGATTCGTTCAAAAAGAACGAATCGTTCACGACCGATACAACACGAGCACATACCCTACAGCGTGTGTGTATTGCCTAGACCAGGGGTCCCCAACCTTTTTTACACAACGGACTGGTGTGATTTGAGTCTTTTTTTCACGGACCGGTGTTTTGACAAATTTTGCAACCCATCAAAAACTGCAACTATGCGGTTCTGCGGATGCACGTTAAATTACCGCATTCGCGGCCATTGGCGGCGAATGCAGCAATTCCAAAGACACTACAAACTTTCTTTAAAGAAAGGAATATTAACTTACGTTTGATCGTGGATGAATACGTAGAAAAGTTCTCCTCAGACCCATCCTGCCATGTTAGCTGCACACCGTTCTCTCACCGTTAACGCCTTGGCCGTGTCGTTAAGCATTAATTAAGAAGCCCGCTTCACAAAGATGCGATGTTGGAAATTGTAGCATGATTTGCAGTGTTCTCGTACCGCTGTTAGAATATTCCGGAATGACTTTAATTGTCTCAAATGTACGTTTAAGGTTGCCGTCATTTGCGATCTCTACAAGCTGAACCCCTTGTTGCACAGACATGCTCGAATCACTGGGTTTACTCACAAACGGGTCACGAATGCACTCCTTCGCAGTTCGTGAGTCTTTGAGGTTGTAGGCTCACCTTCTGTCTCGTCAGGTGCCCTTTTTCGCCGTGAAAAATCTCTCCAAAGACGTCTGTTTTCCAATCATTTTGGCTCGTGTGGGGGAACAAATGTGCTGCACCCGTGGCCTAGTCATACGTTATTATGGAGGACAAGTGCACATAGATATATTATATATACAAAACAAGATGTACTGCTTGCAGTCCAATTAATGGATTTCCATGACGACATTCTAATCTATACTGTAGTATTATATCTAGAGTAGACAGGGATATTGATGTGTTAAGCAGTGGCACAGGCCAAAGTTAATTTGGCCAGAATGCGGTCGTTAATAAAATATTACCTCTGTGCGGCCCGGTAGCAAATGCGCCATGGACCGGTACGGATTGGGACCCCTGGACTAGACTACACTTCCATGGGTCTGCATTATATTAATGAAATATTTAGGTACAGTGGTATCTCTGCATACAAAGTTAAATGGTTCCAGGATCTTGTTTGTAAGTAGAATTGTAACAAATTAGTTACTCCAATCACTCCAAGCTCAACTGCTGACTGACACCTACAGCACTGTTATTTTTTTTTTTTTTTTTTAAGATTTAAAATTTTAAAGAAATTAAGGGTACCAGTCATCATGATCTCTCCAAGAGATATCGGTGGTTGTGGTTTGTTTCCTCTATATGTGCAGGTACACAATTTGCAGTAGATTTATATTTTACAGCAATGTTGCACAGAAAAGGTGTCACCGTTTAATAAATGACTTAAAGTGCGTACGAAAGGAGAAAAAAAGTCTTAAATAGGATTATTTTGTGGATTAGAATCATATTTTGAGACGATTCGACTATATACAACAATTTAGCAAAGCGCAGATGACGAGAAATTAGTCTTTTAATCTGCCGGTTAGCCACGCCTACCATTATAGACCCTACTCACCAACGTCACAGAATGACGTGTCGCTGTATCCGGCCGCCATATTGTCCGTTTGTGTTTATCCGTATTCTCAATGGTTTCAATTTGTCGTGCAATTTATGGTGCAATTCATAGAAGCCCCGGTGCTTTCAGACGCTGTAAACTCATTGGATGCGTTGCATAAAAGGCGTTATGTGGAAAAGCTTCAGTCTATCCATTCGCCAGATCCATATTTGATGGCTAAATCGATATTTTTCGACCCGCTGTCTTCGCCCTCTCTGCCTGACATCTGCTACCCTGATATCTACAACTATCTTGTCCACACAAAATCAGCCTATTCTCACGAAAGTTTGAAAAACTTTAAGAGCAGCACTCTTAGCAACATTACCCCGCGTGACCCTTTACTTCCAATTTTCTAAAATGGCGACAATCAATAAAAAAAAAAAAAGTTGACTGCGATGGCCGACGCTTCAAGGATAGGTGGATATTGGACTATTTCTTCAATAAAACACGCAACAACTGTGTCTGCCCCATTTGCAAAGAGACAGTCGCCGTTTTCAAAAAGTTCGATGTGACGCAATATTACTAAACAAGACACGCTGACAAGTACGACAACATTACAGGGAAGATACGCAGCGAGAAATTTTAGCAACTTGAAGCTAGTTTAATTTCACAGCACAGTGTCGAAAGTGTCGAAAGAGAACGCCAAACAGACGAAATTGTTGAAATTATGAATTAAAAGAAAAATATAAAGCAAATGTGACACACAGAAGGGCTTGCTAAAATTTGTTTAAATATATTGTTCTATGTAAATCAGCCAAGGTAGCCTCCCGCATTTTTACCACACCAAATCTGGCCCCGTTTGCAAAAGGTTTGGACACACCTGTTTAACTTCTTTCACTTGGAACCAGCTAAATATTATTCAAAAAATAATGATGGTGGAAGAAATAAGCATCTCGAATTTGAAACTGTATGTTGTCGGCGGTTAGCCTAGCAATGATCTTAATTGTGGTTATCAGCCCAAAACCCTCTAAATATTAGGGGTGCAACGGTTCAGTTAGCCCACGGTTCGGTTTGAACCTCAGTTTTGGGATCACGGTTTCGGTTCGGTTTCGGTTTGCGTTTTTTTTAATTTTATTTTATTTTTTTTTATTAAACTGCCTTTATTTTGCTTTTTAAAAAAATGACATAAACACTTAAAATTTAAACATTTTTGACTGTTAAAATGCCTCTTAGCTCTTTAGCAAGTGTAGTGACTGACTACTGAAATACACACACAGTAGTAAAAAAGTTACTTGGCAAAGTAACTGGTGATACCTTTCATGTTTTTTTTTCATTTAAAAAAAAAAAAAAAACAACAACATAGTAACCTTTGCTATGTTTGGAGGTCATTTAATGTTGTGAATCAACCGATAGAGTTGATAAAATTGCTCCCGTTTTTGCCTTAGTTCCCTTCCGTCTACTTTCGACATGTGAAAATTTTATAACTGTTTCATCCTTTAAAGATAGACTCAAGTCAAGATTTTGCCGATTTAGGAGTATTTTGGATAAAAAGTTGCTAAGGTTTACTACAACAAAGCCTTTCTGAGAAGTATACTGCTCTAAAATGGCGGCTGTTTACTAACGCTACCGAGTGTCATTTCGCTTTTAGTTCTATATGCATGAGATATCTAGGCGTAGATTGTATGATGTCGGCCACGGTCAGGAAATTGGAGCCACCTAGCCTAGCATCGCGTTTGCTACAGCGTCTCAACAAACACTCTTCCCTCTCCGTGTATGACTTTTCTCGTGTCATTCAAGTATTAACCCCTTAATGCCTAAATTTTTTTTCCAATAATAAAAAAAATAATTGGGGTGTGTTTTTACTTTCAAATAGATGCTAAATTAAATTGAAAGTGTTAATTTGAATATAGCCCATAAAATAGTCATACATTTAGGTATGATGCCGATTAGCGACAACAGGCAATTAAGGAAAACAAATGGCAAAAAAGGCACATTCCCATCTCAGGTCTGAACACACTTTTATCGCAACATCTTTTTTCACTGCTTGTGAAATTCTGAAAATCAATTATTGTTTTTGTTTAAACACAGATGTACATCACATTTTTAATCAGACTAAAAGACATATGATGTAAATAAATAAATAAAAGAATATTTTTATCATAACAGGCAGGGCACTGGCAAATGTGCTGGCAACAATCACCCCTCTATTATCAAACCATTTGACTGCTCTTATGCAGACATTGTCCACAAGAGCCTCTTGCTCTTCAAATGTCCCTCTTCGCTTCTTCTTCATCTATGAGTCTGCACTGAAACAGCACCCACGCAGGCGATTGTGCTGCACGGTCCCAAGTGCAGGTATGCCCTTTTTTGCAAGAGCAACAAACAGATCTACAGATGAGAACCAGTTATCAAAGAACAGCAGGATGAATGACTTGTGCAAGCTTGAGCACAATGTTACCACTGGCTCCAATGTCTGGTTGGCCTGGTACCGGATCTATTTTCCCTGTGAATATGTCAAATGAGTGCACCAGACCTCTTGTGTCGCACAGTACAAAAATCTTGTATCCCAATTTGTATGGCTTTTTTTGGGATATATTGCTTTAGGCTCGATCTGCCCTTGATGTAGCTCTTGCAGGTCTTGCAGGTGCAGCACTGGTGGTTGGAGGTGGATGAGGCGGATCATCATCATCTTCCTCACTGCTGCTAATGTCCACTGTAGAGTCATTGCTGCTGCTTTCATCACCTGGTGCAGAAAATAATAAATCACTTTAGGAAACACCAAACATTTTTATCTTTTCAGTGTGTTCACATAGTTACATCCATAGATGTCAAACAAGCTCAAACTTGACACAAACTCACCTTCACTTGCTTTATTAGGATTGTACTCCTCATCGCTGCCCTCACTCTCACTGAGAGCACTCTCAACAGGAGGTGGTTTGGCCCAGTGTGCTAGCTTTGCGTAAAAAGCTGCTGCATTCATTTGTATTTCTGCAGAAAAATAAGGTAAAGAAATTACTGTTATAATTTCAAAACAAAATGTGTTGAAAACCATCAACATACATACATTTGCTTCTGTTTGGTAGTTATCAGCTCATGCTGTGTTCATTTTTCATTATATAGAAATAAGAAAAATAAATCAATAGCAATGACATTGTTTATGCAACACGTTATGTTTATTATGTCTACAGATGACAACAAGTGTGGCAATGTGTAAATAAAACGTGTCTAAAAGTGGAACGACATGGAGGCACCCGTGTGCACCGTTGCATATAAAGGATGCGTTCATTTATTTGTTCTACAGAAAAATAGTAACCACAAATGCCCTTTTTTATGCAACACATTACTTTTGTAATGTTTACAGATGATAACGAGAGTGATAGTTTATAGATAAAACGCGTGCGAGTGTTGCAAACCTTCGACAAACAACGCATTTACGTTTGCGGGGTGGCGGGGGAGGGGGGAGGTGCTTTTCCGATGATGCCGGCTGTAGCGATAGCGCTACAAACCAAAATCGTCATAGAGCTTCAAAAATACTCATCATAGAAACTCTATCTCATCGTGTTAGCAACACAAGTACACAATAAGACGGTACATATTTTTTTATTTTAGCTGACTTACCTTGAATTGAATGAATTAGTCAAGTTGGTGCGCAGGACTTCGACGTGGCTTTCATCTTGAATATCACGGTCCGGAAAAGGAAGCGGTGTTGTCTCTGGTCGGACACGACTGAAACTAATGCTTGAAAAAGGTTCCTAGGCATGTGTTTGACATTAATGTACCGGCAGTGAACAAAGGCAGACGATATGTTGGCCGCTTTCAAAGCGGGAACGGTATGATGCCGAATCGCGACATTCGGCGTTAAGGGGTTAACGAACATTGGCTCCTTGCTGAAACGGTGACCAAATCCGAACGGATGAAAAAAAACAAAAACGCAATGCACGAAAAACGTGCAGATTTTGAACGTAACGGACGGCGTACACATTTAAAAACCAGTGCTCACTTGTACAAATTACGACGAGACCGTACAACTTGACAGGTATGAATTATAGTGGACCGTCACAGTTAGGTAGTAGCACTCTGTAGCACGGGACGTCCAACTATTAGCGGTCAGGGCGAAACTATGTGCTTTCGTGAAATCATCTTCAATGGCTTTGCGTGCCATTTCTTAAATGTCGGGGATTATGTTGTGGGCGAAATATGTCCGCGAGGGAACAATATAACGCGGGTCAAGCGTTGCAATTAAATTAACGAAGCCCACATCTTCAACCACGGAATATGGTTGCATGTCTTTTGCAATGCAAATCCCCACTGCGTGGGTTATTTTCTTGTGTTTTTCTGACCTGATATTGTAAGGCTTTTGGAACTCCTCTTCTATAGACCCGTGTGTTTTCACTGGTGTCATCTTTGGGGTTGTCCTGCTCTGAGAAAGCGATGTCTTTGGGTGATGCCGGCTGAAGTGCTGACTGCTGGGTCATGTTAGAAGTCTTGCCGTTAGCATAGGGAACAAGCGCTGAGCAATGCTTGCAAATTGTTTTATGTTTTTTTCAATATTTTCTCTCCGTCTGCATTGTAGTCCACAGGGAAACCGAAATGTTGCCACACCGCAGATTTGAAAGAAGCCGGTGCTTCCTCAAAATTCGGTCTGTCGACTCCTCCGCTCGCCATAACTTTTTTTGTTTTCTTTCTCGTTTCACTTTCACCTCGCTCGGAAGCGAGAGAGGGCGTTACTCGGCTCCTATTACACAGGTGCTTGACAGCGATTGGACATTTACTCGTGGGGCAGGAATTTCCCCACAGCTGCGCTTCACGTCACACACAGGCACAGAGAGTTTGACCAATTCATTCCACAAGCGTTCGGAATAAATTACTGTAATTGCAAAACCAAAAAGGCGCGGTTCATAAAGGCGTATTGAACCGAACAGGGCGAACCGTTCGGTTCGGTTTTGAACCGCAAACCGTTGCACTGCTACTATATATATATATTAAATGCATCTTACCAGATATAAAATGACTACTACATAATCTGTGGTAATCGTTTGGAGCCCAGTTTTCTCGTCGAATTGCAGCAGTCCATCTCGCTCTCCTCACCGGGTCTCTTGGAATACGGTAGAACTTCAAGTCTCTCCGTATATCTTCTCTGTTATTGCAACCAACCGCCACACACGCCTTCACCATTTTGATTATTAATGTTAACGAGCAGAAAAACACGCCATAATAGGAGGAATTTACGTAGCGGTAATGCTAAAACCCGACGAGTAGACGGACAACATGGCGCGGAGGCGTGCTTGTGACGTCATGTGAGTAGGGTCTATAGGGCTATAGCGTCCCCAACAGGTGGATGATGTCTGCGGAGTCACAATTACATCTGATTTAGTATGCAGCCCATTGAGGGGGAATTATTCACAACGAGGAAAACGCGATGAAGAGAGCCGCAAAATGTCATTGTTTCAGTCTCTCTACTCCAATATTTTTACAGGATATTCTTTTTATCCAAGTATTTTTCCCCAATAGCTAAATAAATGGCTTGAGAAGGACCATTCAGCCCATTGAGGGGAAATTATTCAGAACGAGGAAAATGCGACGAAGAGAGCTGCAAAATGTCATTGTTTCAGTCTCTCTATTCCAATATTTTTACAGGATATTCTTTTTATCCAAGTATTTTTCCCCATTAGCTAAATAAATGGGTTGAGAAGGACCATTCAGCCCATTGAGGGGAAATTATTCAGAACGAGGAAAATGCGATGAAGAGAGCCGCAAAATGTCATTGTTTCAGTCTCTCTACTCCAATATTTTTACAGGATATTCTTTTTATCCAAGTATTTTTCCCCAATAGCTAAATAAATGGCTTGAGAAGGACCATTCAGCCCATTGAGGGGAAATTATTCAGAACGAGGAAAATGCGCCGAAGACAGCCGCAAAATGTCATTGTTTCAGTCTCTCTATTCCAATATCTTACAGGATATTTCTTTTATCCAAGTATCTTTCCCCAATAGCTAAATAAATGGATTGAGATGGACCAGTCAGCCCGTTGAGGGGGAATTATTTAGAACGAGGAAAACGTGATGATGACAGCCGCAAAATGTCATTGTTTCAGTCTCTCTACTCCAATATTTTTACAGGATATCATTTTTATCCAAGTATTTTCCCCAATAGCTAAATAAATGGCATGGTGATGACAAATAACAGTCTTGTGCTAAATGGAATATGAAATAATAAAATTGCATTTATTCAAGACAACATGGCAAAATTACTCCATAATGGTCAAAACTGTCGACTTCACCTTTACTGTCGCACCTCCCGAACGATATTTTATGCAACCAACACGCTAACCCGAACCAAGTGATGTTTCAAAGTCTTCGAAGCGGAAAATCACACATAACTTAACTCATAAATAACACATAACATCATTTTACATGACGACTGGGTTGTCGATTGTCTTTGCCGACGGGCAAATCATGATATCGTTAGATAATCGTTATCGTGACCCTTGTATCGCGAATCGTATCGTATATCTGAGGTTCCCACTCCTACTTAGCAGGCAGGCATAGTACTCTCAGGTGTATTGTATTGAAGCCTACATGGGACAATGGATGGAAATTGTTTATTTATATTGCGTCACATCACGGTCTGTTAAATTTAAAGTGTATGTCAACACCTGGGGAAATGCTAATATTCCATCATTTATCCATAAACGAATGCCTTTTGGATTCATATCATGTCACTTCGTGTAATTACACACATCGCAACACCAAGAAAATGAGAGAAATTTGGGTCAATTTCAAGCTAAAAAGACCCGCCCCCGAGATCCCGGAAATCTGGCAGATTGTGGGCGTGACATCAAAACAAGGAAACAACCGGCTCAGTGCTTTAGTACTGAATGGCGGCGTTGATGGCGGACAATTACATTTCTCGTTGCAGCGACGAATCCGACGTAAAGACCATTCTTCTAATGGTGACGAGGAGAGTTATGAACCTTTCTTTGGTGTTTTGGGTTATCAATTTGAGCCCAAACGAAAGCCAATGCAGCCTAATGAAAGGATCATTGAGGGGAGCAATCACACTGATGAAACCCTGACAACAGTTCGTGTGGGAAACACCAAATGGTATGTTTTGCATTTCTTTTTGTGAAGCTGATACACCGTGACCGCAAAATACAGTAATGTATAGAATAGGGCTGTCCCAAACGACTAATTTTCTCCCGATTAGTCAGCCGACTATTTTTACGATTAGTCGACTAATCTAATCATTAAAAAAAAAAATTTTTTTTGTTTTGTTTACTAATTTAGCAATGACATTTTTGTTGACGCTTATCAATTCACCAAAAACATATTGGAACACTTAAATTATTTATTAAAGTACAAATAAACACGTAAATAACAATAATAAATCACAAATAAACAATGAGTTCAAATGCTGATAGAATTAACTAGTGTAGCATCCCGATTGAAAAGATGGTCTCTTAAATTGATGGTTTACAACTTTTATTCCATCCTTGACGTAATCACACTCTAAGAGCTACGGTGCACACAAATAAAACAACACAATTAGAAAGTAATGAAAACTTTTCACCTTTTTCCTTTTAAAACCTATTTATATATCAATGAATTGCCTATATGAATTGCCTTTACCTTAATTTATTACCTTATCATTGACAATGTCTCCCTTGAGTGCAATCACTGTATATACTGTATATATTTATGACCTTTTAACCTTATATAATTTTCTATACCATAAAATAAACCATAACATGAAATAAACCTTTCAGTTAGCATTAAGAACAATACTAATAGCACTTATAGGCCCATTGTCAATGAAACATTATTATTTAGTAAGGCGACAGCACCCTCTGGTGTACAAAAAATGAAAAGAAAAAAAAAATTACAAACGGTGACGGCGCTTGAGGTGATTATTCACGGCCGACATGCAGCCAAGCTTGGCATTGAAGAGACAGGACAGACGAGTACCCTCCTTTGTTTCTTTAAAATAAGTCAATGTTTTGGACACTCTGGTGCGCTTTTTTGGCTTTGTGCCGCTTTCCCCGCTTGCATACAGAGCATCCGACATTCTGAACTTTCCGCGCATATATTTTTTTAACCCTTCATTAACCGTCGACGGGATGTTGTGCTCGTCGACGGATTTACGTCATCGATGACATCGACTATGTCGACTAGTCGGGACAGCTCTAGTATAGAATAATTATCATTTAATATGCTATCATCGGTTTCGCTCTGCCAACCGACACTAATATGAATGGGATTAGAGCAGGGGTCCCCAACCTTTTTTGCACCATGGACCGGTGTGATTTGGGTCTTTTTTTTCACGGACCGGTGTCCCTCTTTTATATTCAGCTGGACTCTCAATGTTATCCAATGGTGCTAAAAAACTATTTACATCACAAACATAAATGTGCAACACGGAAATGGCGTAAATTAACGCTTAACGACACGGCGAAGTCGTTAAGTGAGAGGGCTACATGCAGTTGTTGTGTGCGCCAAACATGGCAAACGTAAGTTAATATTCCTTTCTTTAAAGAAAGTTTGTAGTGTGTACTTAGGAATCGCTTCATTCGCGGTCCTTTTTAACGTTACGCGCATGCCAACTTTGTCAGAACACCGGCAATGTCCATCCATCCATCCATCCATTATCTTCCGCTTATTCCGGGGTCGGGTCGCGGGGGCAGCAGCTTCAGCAGAGAAGCCCAAACTTCCCTCTCCCCAGCCACTTCAGCCAGCTCCTCCGGCGGGATTCCAAGACGTTCCCAGGCCAGCCGAGCGACATAGTCTCTCCAGCGTGTCCTGGGTCGACCTCGGGGTCTCCCGCCGGTGGGACATGCCCGGAACACCTCTCCAGGGAGGCGTCCAGGAGGCATCCGAACCAGATGCCCGAGCCACCTCAACTGGCTCCTCTCAACGCGGAGGAGTAGCGGCTCGACACCAAGCCCCTCCCGGATGACCGAGCTTCTCACCCGATCTCTAAGGGAGAGCCCGGACACCCTGCGGAGGAAACTCATTTCGGCCGCTTGTATCCGGGATCTTGTTCTTTCGGTCACGACCCACAGCTCGTGACCATAGGTGAGGGTAGGAACGTAGATCGACCGGTAAATCGAGAGCTTCGCCTTTTGGCTCAGCTCCTTCTTCACCACAACGGACCGGTGCAGAGTCCGCATCACTGCAGACGCTGCACCGATCCGCCTGTCAATCTCCCGCTCCCTCCTACCCTCACTCGTGAACAAGACCCCAAGATACTTGAACTCCTCCACTTGGGGCAGGATCTTATCCCCGACCCGGAGAGGGCATGCCACCCTTTTCCGGCTGAGGACCATGGTCTCGGATTTGGAGGTGCTGATCTTCATCCCAACCGCTTCACACTCGGCTGCAAACCGCCCCAGTGAGAGTTGGCGGTCACGGCTTGATGAAGCCAACAGCACCACATCATCTGCAAAAAGCAGAGATGAGATGCTGAGGCCACCAAACCGGACCCCCTCAACGCTTCGGCTGCGCCTAGAAATTCTGTCCATAAAAATTATGAACAGAATCGGTGACAAAGGGCAGCCTTGGCGGAGTCCAATCCTCACTGGGAACGAATTCGACTTACTACCGGCAATGCGGACCAGACTCTGACACCGGTCGTACAGGGACCGAACAGCCCTTACCAAGGGGCTCGGTACCCCGTACTCCCGGAGCACCCTCCACAGGACTCCCCTAGGCACACGGTCGAACGCCTTCTCCAAATCCACAAAACACATGTAGACTGGTTGAGCGAACTCCCATGCACCCTCGAGGACCCTGCCGAGGGTGTAGAGCTGGTCCACTGTTCCACGGCCGGGACGAAAACCACACTGCTCCTCCTGAATCCGAGATTCGACTTCCCGACGGACCCTCCTCTCCAGCACCCCTGAATAGACTTTACCGGGGAGGCTGAGGAGTGTGATCCCTCTATAATTGGAACACACCCACCGGCAATGTGCGGCAGAAAAATACAGAAAATATACAATAGCATTTGTTTTTAGCCCCGTCGTGTTAAGAACAGGGAAAAAATACAACTCACCCGCTCAATCAGTGGGAGGGCTGAGTTTGTTTCGTTGAGACGAGATGGGAGAATGAGAGAAGCTAGCATCAAGCTAGCGATCTTGGAAATTGTAGCACAGTTTTCAGCGCGCTCCAAGCGATGTCGGGATATTCCGAAATGACTTTAATCCAGAACTTCGGTAGAGTTGTTGTCTCAAATGTACGTTAAAGTCGCCGTGATTTGCGATCTCTACAAGCTGATATTCCTGTTCCACAGACATGCTCGAATCACTCGATTTATTCACATACGGGTCACGAATTCACTCCTTCGCAGTTCATGGGTTGTTAGTGATTGGGAAGTAGCATAAATTTTGTTTTCTTTGAGGTTGTAGGCACATCTTCTGGCTCGTCAGGTTCCCGTTTCCCTGTAAAATTGCAAAATTAGCCCTCCTAGCACTGACGAACTTTACTCATTGTCTGCGTAGTCCAGCTCTTTTTCTTGCGTTCGGGAACTCATGGGTACTACATTGCGACAAATGGCTATTTGTAAACCACATAGCATGACAGGTTTGAACCATTTTAGCGATTTTTTGATAAAACACGAACGCAACTCTCTCGTCGATAAACAGCGATGGCACCTGCCTCGACCTTTTGTTTCCTTGTTATGACGTCTCCGCCCCATTCGGCTGTTTCCAGAACACTTTCGGAAATGTTCGTCATTTTCGATCTATTTTCGATAATTGCTCATTAATGTGATTGATTTTTTTTTGTTAACTTTATCAATATTTGTTATCTTGGCACATAACGGTTCTATTGATGTCTCAAACCCCCTTTGCGTTTTCATACCCTTTAATTGTCCGTCTTAAATAATTTGAAAATTTACACTGTCACTGCTTACAAAGCGTTAAAGTACTACGTATGTTGTCGTGACAAGCTGGGGAGGGGTTTCTTGTCCCCTGGTCCCTACAAGTCGGTTGACAGCCCTGATTAAACACCTCAGGCTTCATGGAATACAAGTGTCGAGTGCAAAGTGCAATGCGGAGTGCAGCGTTTTTGACACGCTGCCCCGTCAGAACCAGTTAAGTAAAACAATAAATTACGTCTGTCTTCTGCTGTACCCGCGAACCGAACCTGGATTACGCAGTAGATGACGGATGGATGGAATAGTACGAATAAATAGCGTTATTACCTACGGTAGATATAACGTTTATAGAACTAGATGAGAAAAGACAGACTCGGCGGCGTTAGCACTTCTAATAATTTCCAGGCCACTGTATGTACCACGAAGTAATGAACGTCAAAAGTGAACCAACCTTCTCGTCTGTGACGAACAACTTTAACGTTACAAAGTTCTTCAGGGAATTTTTCTGCCACCGGTGTCGTTCTCCCGTCCATTTTCCACGATCGACGCGTTCTTCTCGTTAGCCGCTAGGCTCGGCTAGGCTGAAGTGGGCAGCAAAGCTTCAAAGTGCGCCGAGACGACTTCAATATTTAAACGAATAAAAGTGTTCGACACGTCGAGGGTTCGGCTCAGTGAAGCGAGGAGAATAATAGAGAAAAAAAGACGGGTGAAAAGAAAACAGTGACGGTGTAGTTTCCAGAACTGTTTGGGAGGGTGTTTGTCTGTTGGGGGGGGGGGGGGGGGCCTTCGTGTCAAACTATTCACGCTATGTGATTGGCTGAGGAGTCATGTGCTTTCGTAAATGTGCCTGATCAAAACTGCAAGGTGCTGGCGCTCGTGCCTGATTAAAAGAAAAACGCAATATTTCTATTTTATTGTCAAATTGAATCCCCAAATAATTTATTTTGCTTTCATAAAATTATTTCTGTAATGCATATATATATATATATATATATATATATATATATATATATATATATATATATATATATATATATATATATATAAAATTAAAAATCGTCGTCTCGCCCACCCGGGCGGTATGGTCTCTCCTTTCAAACTCGGGTCCTCTACCAGAGGCCGGGGAGCTTGAGGGTCCTGCGCAGGATCTTAGCTGTCCCTAGGATTGCGCTCTTCTGAATGGAGACGTCGGACGTTGTTCCTGGTATCTGTTGGAGCCATGCACCCAGCTTGGGGGTTACTGCCCCTAGTGTCCCGATCACTACTGGCCCCACTCTTGCCTTCACTCCCCACATTTTCTCCAACTCTTCCTTCAACCCTTGATATTTCTCCAGCTTTTCATGTTCTTTTTTCCAGATGTTGCTATCGCTCGGGATTGCTACATTTATCACTACTGCTGTCTTCTGATGTTTATCAACCACCACTATGTCAGGCTGGTTAGACATCACCAGTTTGTTTGTCTGAATCTGGAAGTCCCACAGGATCTTGGCTCGGTTGTTCTCTACCACCTTCGGAGGTGTCGCCCACCTTGACTCTGGGGTCTCCAGTCCGTACTCGGCACAGATGTTCCTGTACACTATGCCTGCTACCTGGTTATGTCGTTCCATGTATGCCTTGCCTGCTGGCATCTTACACCCTGCTGTGATGTGCTGGACTGTCTCAGGGGCCTCTTTGCATAGCCTGCACCTGGGGTCCTGTCTGGTGTGATAGACCCCAGCCTCTATTGCTCTTGTGTTAAGGGCCTGTTCTTGTGCTGCCATGATCAGTGCCTCCATGTTGTCTTTCAGTCCGGCCTTTTCCAGCCACTGGTATGTTTTTCCCATGTCAGCTACCTCTTCAATTTGTCGGTGGTACACACCATGCAAGTGCTTGTCCATCCATGATAGCTCCTCAGGGTCCTCCTCCCTATTGGGCTTCTGTTGCCTGAGGCATTCACCGAGCAGGTCATCACTGGGGGCCATTTTCATGATGTACTCTTGGAGGGATGTAGTTTCCTCCTGGATCGTGGCTCTGATGCTCATTAGTCCTCGGCCTCCCTCTTTCTGCTTTGTGTAGAGCCTCAGGATGCTGGACTTTATATATATATATATATATATATATATATATATATATATATATATATATATATATATATATATATATATATATTTTTTTTATATATACAGTGGGGAGAACAAGTATTTGATACACCGCCAATGGGTTTTCCCATTGGCGGTGTATCAAATACTTGTTCTCCCCACTGTATGTGTATATATAATCAATTTTATTTGTATAGCCCTAAAGCACAACAACGTTGTCTCAAAGGGCTTAGCAGAGGCAATATGATACACAGTCAGATATATATATATATGTATTTGTGTGTGTATTAACAGGGGTGGACTGGGACTAAAAAGCAGCCCTGGACTTTGACTCAGCCCAGCCCACCAGAATCGCTGTACGAAGGGAAACACAGACCCTCTAGGGGGTCTGGAGGCATTCCCCCCAGGGAGAATTTTTTTTTTACATTTTATTGTAAAATGAATCAATGTCGTGCACTTTGAGAGAAAAACGAAGCGGCTATGAAGAACTACACATTGAATTATTATACATTTTTAAAAAGCGGCATGGAAAATGAATGAATGAATGAACTTGAATACTCACTGAGAAATTAACAGCACAGTCCAGGTCTCAGTGTAGAACCAGAAAAGGCAGGAGACTGCCTGAAGCACAAAGAAAACATCGTATTATTCATGCTAAATCACAATGAAAAGAGGCTGTAGTTATACATTTCAACTTGAATACCCACTGAGAAATGAACAGAACACTCTCAGGATCTCTATGTGGAACCAGAAAAAGGCATGAGACTATATTTCTTCTGAAATAATATTGCTGCTGCTTGTGCATATGTTGTTTTACAGCTAAAATATTTTTCTTAGGAGAGGGATAGTAGGACTAGCATACTGTAAACTTGACACGATTGCAAACAGGGACATGGACTAGCTGGCACTAACACTTTAATTGCCATCTATTTTATTTAAAATGTAGCTACCTGGTGGATAACAATTGCCAATAGGCCTATAGAGCCTACCCACGTACCACGTGCTCGCTGTATGGTTCCGCCCACTTGTCCGTCAAAACATAGTGTTAACCTGTTACGGCTACGTACATTTCTCCTATTTACGGCGTGTTTTTCTGCTCCTTAACATTAATAATCAAAATGGTGAAGGCGTGTGTGGCTGTTGGTTGCACTAACAGAGAAGATGGAAGGAGAGACTTGAAGTTTTACCGTATTCCGAGGGATCCAAAGAGGAGAGCGAAATGGACGGCTGCAATTCGACGTGAAAACTGGACACCAAAAAATCACCACAGACTATGTAGTAGTCATTTTATATCCGGTAAGATGCATTTAATATATATTTAGAGGGTTTTGGCCTGACAACCACAATTAAGATCATTGCTAGGCTAATCGCCGACAACATACGACGTAGTACGACATAGTTTCAAATTCAAGATCTTTGTGACTTCCCTTTCTTCCACCATCGTTATTTTTTGAATAATATTTAGCTGGTACCAAGTGAAAGAAACTGGCCTCGTCTACGGGGCTGACAAATAACCACAATTAAGATCATTGCTAGGCTAATCGCCGACAACATACACGTATGTATGTCGTGAGAGTGCTATCGCTAAACCATATAAACATTAAAAGCCTTAACTCCATTGACAAACGACATGAAATACATTAGACTTGACAGTGGATGTTAGCAATAACAAAATATTTTGAATTGAAAATTTCGTAACTCACCTTTCCAAGCACAAGATAGATTCCTGCCAAATGAGGACCTGTTTCACCCAACCAGCAACGAAGTATTATAAGCCTCCAAGCTCTTGAAGTTTTTCAAATTTTCGTGGGAATAGGGTGATTTTGTGTGGACAAGATAATTGTAAATATCAGCGTAGCAGATGTCAGGAAGACAGTGGGTCGAAAAACATCGATTTGGGCATCAAATATGGATCTGGCGACTGTATAGAACGAAGCTTTTCCTCATAACGCCTTTTATGCAACAGATCCAGTGAGTTTGCGGCATCAGAAAGCACCGGGTCTTCCATGAAATGCATTTTAAATTCCGCCATCAATTGAAAACAATGCTAATACAGAGTCAAAATGACGGACAAGTGGGCGGAACCATACAGCGAGCACGTGGTACGTGGGTAGGCTCTATACAGTGAGGGGAACAAGTATTTGATACATTGCGGCAGTGTATCAAATACTTGTTCTCCCCACTGTACCTCGTAAGTAATAGACTGTATTGGCTGAGCCAAAATTGTGTTGGTTCGTTCCACTGAAATGGATCTACGTGACCTCTGCATTGTAATTTACATACGTTGCTAATTACTACCAAAAAAAAAAGTTCTACTCACGGTTTCCAGTCATTTTTTAGTAATTAGCGTTTTCGTGCCGGTCTTTTTTTCCCCGTGGCGCAGTGATATTGATACGGCGGAGTCGTATCGTCAGTGTGTGAAGCCATTTTAGGTCACGTGCACCAATAGGAGACGAGGACTGTTGCTATGCGCTTCGAAAACAAACAATATGGCAGCGACCGTGTCAAGCTACAACACGAGCGAAGATGAACCAAAGATAAGAAAACCGCATTCGGAATGTAGTCAAAAGGCATTGAAACGATGCTATATGCATCTCTCAACTGTCCAAGGGCGAAAAAGGGCAGGAATTTGGAAAAAACGTGCAGAGCCCGCGTGGTTGCGCCAGACAATGGCTTTCTTCCCAGGCTCCGTCGAAGGATCTTGCTGAAAATGCGTCGACTGGGATTTTTAACGACATTCACTACAGGTAAGCCACACGCACGCCTTTACTACAAGGTTAACTGTTATTAACTTATGCTAAAAAAATTCTTATTTAAACTAGTGTCGTAACGATACCATTTTTTAGCCCAGATATCAATACCACTTTGTTATAAAATGTATATAGGGTACAGTGTGTCGAAAGTGAATCCAGTAGAACTTTTTATTGCATACCAGTTATGGGTGACAATGGCTAAATAAACCTTTTGGCTCAAGAACATCAAGCTGTAGTCAATAAAAGCCCTGATACTGACGTGGCAGTGATTGCTGTAAGTCTGCAGATAGATTTACAGTGTAAATTGCATTTTTTCACAGGAGGAGGCAACAGAACGAGGACTGACGTCTCTAAGGTCTCTGCAGCTCCTGGCACTAGTGTGTGTTCCGCACTCATTGGCATCCATACATTCACAGGTTGTGACTCTGCTTGTGCCTTTCATGGCAAAGGCAAAAAAACCTTTTCTTTTGCACGTCATAAAAAAGAATACCTGACTGGGTTTGCAAAGCTGGGCAGCAGTTTTAAACTCGAACTACAAACATTTAACACGTTGTGTAAATACGTGTGCCACCTGTTTTGCCAGTCATGTGCCAAAAATGATGCCAAATGCAGATCTTTCTGTATGGCCTCGTCAGTCTTGCCAGAACATTCTATTCCCCCCAAAACTGATGCTCTGTACCAACATTGCAGGACAGCAGACTATCAAGCAGCAATTATGAAACGTTGTCTGACAGTTAAAATGTGTGCCCCTTCACCCATTGGGAATGGGTGGGACATTGGCAGTTGGCAGTGACATGGATGACTAAAAATCCTGCCCAATACTGTTTTGCAAGTAGTCAACTGTAGTTGAAAGGCAACCAATTGTGACATGGGAAGATGTTCCTGTATGTCTGCAAAACTTTCTTGTACTGATTTATATCGGTGCCAAGTATGTGAGAATGTTTCCAAAGAAACAGAAGACACTTGGATGGGATGATGACTTTGAGTAAAGCGATTTTGAGGAGTAATGTTGTCATGTACAGTTTTACTATTCTTTTATTTCTATTTTTTTTAATTCGTTTTTCAATATTTGTATGTGTAATAATGTGTATTTCTATAGTATGAGATACTTCCATGTTTAAATAAATGTGTACCAACAGTACCATACTTAAATGATTTCAACCTTTTGTGTATATATAGTGTGATTAAAAAAGGCTGTGCCAAAATCAAAATGCCATGTCAAAAACGAAAAACATTTTTAAAAAAAAAACTACCTTGGACAGATGTAGGAAGTAACTAAGTTTAATTTCATGTTTTCATAGTACTCAAATATGGCCATCACCAGCAGCATGGACAACATCAAGTTGACATGAGAATTCCTCCCTCCCGCGTTGATTGTGTCTGTTATGTAATCTTTCATGTCATCAATATTCGCTGGAAGTGGTGGTATGTTAGTGTATAACATACGTTATGTGCCATAAAGATGGATAACGAACTTTGTCTTTAACATACCAACACGTCCAGCAAGTACTGATGATGTGAAATATCGAACAACAGTTGCAATCAAGACAGTAACTGCGACATGCACACGTTTGAGAGGAATTCCCATCGTGGCTTGATTTTGTCCGTGCTGCTGGGTGTGCTCACATTTGAGCACTTGTGAAACATGAAATAAAACTTGGAAGTTATCTTCAACACGTGTCCATCACTTCTTTTGTGATGTCTTTCATTTTTTAAGTATTACCTTATGATTTTGGCACATTATATTTTTGATCACCCTTTAATTTTTTAGTCTTATTCCATTTTTGCCATGATTCACATTTTGGAGGGTGTGGTAGCAATTGGGTTGATTTTCAGCTATTTATGATCATGGCGTGCATTTTTTATTTTATATATTTCATTGCATAGTAGGTTGTGATATTTTTAATATGACACATAAGCCTTTAGCTTAATTCAATATATATTTCATTGTGCTGGGTGCAAATCATTAATGTTGAAGTGTTTCCTTCAAGAAATTAGCTACATTTCTCATTCTGAATTCACCTATGTGTATACTAAGGCACCAATACTTGTTTCAAATGTTTGGTAGATGTGTTTATGACATTTGATAAAGATTTTGTGTTGCCAGAATTAATATAACACTTAAAACAAGCAAAAACAGCAACACTAGATCTGTATTTTTGTGTATTCACATCAAGATACATTTCTGGCTGGTGACTAAGTTAGGAGGGTATTGGCTTTGAAAAAATCAATTTTCTAAGCACTTTTTCCATGGTCCAAATAAAGCCATATTTCCACAAGCTTGTCCATTCGCAGCACTTCCTGGTCAACTCTAATCTTTTAATGGACGACGGTCTCACAGAAGAAGTTGTAGCTGTCAGTGAAGGGTGTTTCAGTTCTGAAAAACACGCACACACACATAAACCATGTGAGAACTGTTTCATCCATATCATATTTACATAATCTTCCAATCCAAATTATATAGGCTTGTCTATTCTGCCATTTTTTCCTGAATAAAATTATCAAATAGGTTTTTGGAACTACGGTTAAACAGACTAAATACTATGTTATTTGTCAATCTAAACTTTTTGCTCAAAGTTAACAATCTAACATCATAATAATGACCGCTACAGTCCAGAACTCACATTGCAAGTCTTAACTTCATATGTGATCTGACCAGAAGCCCACAACTCCCATAGTTATTCACAACAAAAGGCGTGTGTGTGGCTTACCTGTAGTCAATGTCGTTAAAAATCCCAGTCGACGCATTTTCAGCAAGATCCTTCGACGGAGCCTGGAGAGAAAGCCATTGTCTGACGCAACCACGCGGGCTCTGCACGTTTTTTCCAAATTCCTGCCCTTTTTCGCCCTTGGACAGTTGAGAGATGCATATAGCATCGTTTCGATGCCTTTTGACTAAATTCCGAATGCGGTTTTCTTATCTTTGGTTCATCTTCGCTCGTGTCGTAGCTTGACACGGTTGCCGCCATATTGTTTGTTTTCGAAGCGCATAGCAACAGTCCTCGTCTCCTTTTGGTGCACGTGACCTAAAATGGCTTCACACACTGACGATACGACTCCGCCGTATCAATATCACTGCGCCACGGGGGAAAAAAAGACCGACACGAAAACGCTAATTACTAAAAAATGACTGGAAACCGTGAGTAGTACTTTTTTTTGGTAGTAATTAGCAACGTATGTAAATTACAATGCAGAGATCATGTAGATCCATTTCAGTGGAACGAAATCCATTTTCTAGGCACTTTTTCCATGGTGCCAATACAGCCTATAACCCTCTTCATCCCTACTTACTTTTTTCTCTCTAACCTTCTCCGCGCCACCCTTCTTTTTTTGCCACCACCATCCATATATTTTATCCACGCTCGTCGCTTATCAGTTCTTGTCTCGTGACGTTTCCGGTGTTCTGTCAAAATTTGCTCCCTTATAAAATTTGCTCCCAAAGCTTTTGTGGTGCTGAAAAAGCCCTCTTTTACATTCAGTTGGACTCTCAATGTTATCCAAAGGTGCTAACTAAACTAAATACATCATAAACGTACATGTGCAACACGAAAATGGCGTATATTAATGCTTAACGACACGGCGAAGTCGTTAACAGTGAGAGAGCGGGGTGAAGTTGTTGTTTGCAGCTAACATGGTAGGATGTGTCTGAGAACTTTTCTACATGTCGTTCCATGATCAAACTTAAGTAAATATTCCTTTCTTTAAAGAAAGTTTGTAGTGTTTACTTTGGAATCGCTGCATTCGTGGCCATTTTTAATGTTACGTGCAAGCGCAGAACCGCAAAGTTGCAATTTTTGATGGGTAGCAAAATTTGTCCGAACACCGGCGCAATGCAATGGTTTTCGTGTATTGCACATCAACATGCCCGCGACGTGATCCTTTGCTAGGCATCCATTCTGCGTGGTAATTGTTGAAAATGTTACACTCGTGTTCTATGAAAGACTGCCATTCTAGGTCCCATGATAGAAACGGATGCAAAAAGGATTGGATATGTTTTTTTAGCACTCCAGCCTGGAAGAGAAAGTATGGACCTCAGATGAGTTGACCAAGAGGCGTCGAATGGCTTGGGTTGCAGCGGTGAGAAGAAAGGCCATCCATTTTCATTCATCAACAGAAAACATTTCGGTCTGTTCCCTACATTTCCATGAAGGTAAGCAACTGGAAGTGTTAATATTCTTCGGATGCTGATACTGATTGCATTTGAACGCTTATGGCGTGTGGTTGTGTTGCTGATACTGACTGCATTTGAACGCTTATGGCGTGTGGTTGTGTTGTTTACTTTGGCTAACCACACTAGTGTCTAAGAGTGGCTAACTGTAGCCTTACTGGCTAACTGATTATTAAGTATGGGAGATGTGTTAGAAAAAAATGCTATATTTACCTCCCGCTTAGGCTACTGATATGCTTGACCAAGCACTCTGTGGAGGAGACTACAGATCTAATAAATCACCAAAAGAATATTCTGCTCGTTTGTTATGCCTAATGATCAGTTAAACTTTAAAAAAAAAAAAAATCTGTTGCATACACAACAGTGCCATATGAAGGCAGTTCCCACCATTTTAGACACACTACAAAGGTTTAAAATCCATTTTAAATAACTAATGTTAACCTGTAGTATGACTGATACGACTTTTGTAATTACAGGAAAACCAGCATGTGAAATGAATGAGCCAGACCCTGACTGGGCACCATCCTTACGCGTGGGACACACATGTGTTCAACCCACCAACGTGGACCGCTCTTCTAGACGAAGTAGGCGTGAGAAATTGGGGATGGAGGAAGACGTTGGTGAGCTACAGGAGGAGCCTTCAGTGCCCTTCAGATACTCCGTCTGACCTTCATGCGCCTGCGTTTGGACCTGCCTGCACTACACATTGCACACATATTACATGTTTCCCGTAAGACTGTGTACAAAGTGTTCAATGACATGGTGCCCTTTTTACATGCTAACTTGAGACGAGCAATTGTTTGGCCCGACAGAGAAACACTCTATAAAACAATGCCTCACAAGTTTGTTGAGTCCTTCGGACGCAGAGTTGCAGTGATTATTGACTTTTTTGACATTTTTGCAGAGAAACCATCAAATCTTAAGGATCGTGCGTAAATGTTTTCTAGTTACAAGCATAACTACACCATGAAATACCTAATTGGAATCACACCAAAGGGGGGAATTTGTTTCATGTCAAAAGGTTGGGGTGGTTGCACAAGTGACAAACACATCACCTTGAACAGTGGTTTTCTTAATAACCTTTTGCCCGGGGACATTGTCTTGGCTGACAGAGGCTTTGATATTCAAGAACATGTGGGTATGTTATGTGCAGAGGTCAAACTCCCTGCGTTCACAAAAGGTTGCTGTCAGTTAGCTGGTCGAGATGTGAAGGAGACTAGGAAGATAGCACATTTGAGGATCCATGTTGAACGGGTAATTGGTAATCTTTGCCAGAAGTATAAGATCCTAACAGGAACTATACCTATTAACTTGGTTCTGCCATGTGACAGCGAAGATTGGACATTGTTGGATAACATTGTTTATGTATGTGGTGCCCTTACAAACCTTTGCCCAACTGTTGTGTAATTTGTAGTTATAAGTGAAAGGTACCATTTACTATGCTAACCGTTTCAGCCTTTCAAACTTAGCTGTTACTGATATTTTGTATTTTGTTGTGACTTGATTGTACTTAATAAAACATATTAAGTCATCTTGAATTCTATTCTTTGTAAGTACAGCATTTGTGTCGATACTGTATTATATATTGTATACAGTGGGGAGAAGAAGTATTTGATACACTGCCAATGGGTTTTCCCATTGGCAGTGTATCAAATACTTGTTCTCCCCACTGTATATATACTGTATATGTGTGTGTGTATATATATATATATATATATATATATATATATATATATATATATATATATATATATATATATATATATATATATATATATATATATATATATACGCAGTGGGGCAAGTAAGTATTTAGTCAACCACTAATTGTGCAAGTTCTCCCACTTGAAAATATTAGAGAGGCTGTAATCTTCAACATGGGTAAAGCTCAACCATGAGAGACAGAATGTGAAAAAAAAAAACAGAAAATTACATTGTTTGATTTTTAAAGAATTTATTTGCAAATCATGGTGGAAAATAAGTATTTGTTCAATACCAAAAGTTCATCTCAATACTTTGTTATGTACCCTTTGTTGGCAATAACGGAGGCCAAACGTTTTCTGTAACTCTTCACAAGCTTTTCAAACACTGTTGGTGGTATTTTGGCCCATTCCTGCATGCAGATCTCCTCTAGAGCAGTGATGTTTTGGGGCTGTTGTTGGGCAACACGGACTTTCAACTCCCTCCACAGATTTTCTATGGGGTTGAGATCTGGAGACTGGCTAGGCCACTTCAGGACCTTGAAATGCTTGTTCTTACAAAGCCACTCCTTTTTTGCCCTGGCTGTGTGTTTGGGATCATTGTCATGCTGAAAGACCCAGCCACGTCTCATCTTCAATGCCCTTGCTGATGGAAGGAGATTTTCACTCAAAATCTCTCAATACATGGCCCCATTCATTCTTTCCTTCACACAGATCAGTCGTCCTGGTCCCTTTGCAGAAAAACAGCCCCAAAGCGTGATGTTTCACCCATGATGCCCATGCTTCACAGTGCTTCACAGTGTTCTTCGGATGCAATTCAGTATTCTTTCTCCTCCAAACAGGAGAACCTGTGTTTCTACCAAAAAGTTCTATTTTGGTTTCATCTGACCATAACACATTCTCCCAGTCCTCTTCTGGATCATCCAAATGCTCTCTAGCGAACCGCAGACGGGCCTGGACTTGTACTTTCTTCAGCAGGGGGACACGTCTGGCAATGCAGGATTTGAGTCCCTGGCGGCGCATTGTGTTACTGATAGTAGCCTTCGTTACTGTGGTCACAGCTATCTGTAGGTCATTCACTAGGTCCCCCTGTGTGGTTCTGGGATTTTTGCTCACCGTTGTTATCATTTTGACGCCACGGGGTGAGATCTTGCATGGAGCCCCAGATCGAGGGAGATTATCAGTGGTCTTGTATATCTTCCATTTTCTAATAATTGCTCCCACAGTTGATTTCTTTACACCAAGCGTTTTACCTATTGCAGATTCAGTCTTCCCAGCCTGCTGCAGGTCTACAATTTTGTCTCTGGTGTCCTTTGACAGCTCTTTGGTCTTGGTCATAGTGGACTTTGGAGTGTGACTGACAGATTGTGGACAGGTATCTTTTATACCGATAATGAGTTAAAACAGGTGCCATTAATACAGGTAACGAGTGGAGCCTCGTTAGACCTTGTCAGAAGAAGTTAGACCTCTTTGACAGCCAGAAATCTTGCTAGTTTGTAGGTGACCAAATATCTATTTTCCATTCTAATTTGGAAATAAATTCTTAGAAAATCAAACAATGTGATTTTCTGTTTGTTTTTTTTCCACATTTTGTCTCTCATGGTTGAGGTTTACCTACAGTGCCTTGCAAAAGTATTCGGTCCCCTTGAATCTTGCAACCTTTCGCCACATTTCAGGCTTCAAACATAAAGATATGAAATTGAATTTTTTTGTCAAGAATCAACAACAAGTGGGACACAATTGTGAAGTGGAACAACATTTATTGGATAATTTAAACTTTTTTAAAAAATAAAGAACTGAAAAGTGGGGCGTGCAATATTATTCGGCCCCTTTACTTTCAGTGCAGCAAACTCACTCCAGAAGTTCAGTGAGGATCTCTGAATGATCCAATGTTGTCCTAAATGACCGATGATGATAAATAGAATCCACCTGTGTGTAATCAAGTCTCCGTATAAATGCACCTGCTCTGTGATAGTCTCAGGGTTCTGTTTAAAGTGCAGAGAGCATTATGAAAACCAAGGAACACACCAGGCAGATCCGAGATACTGTTGTGGAGAAGTTTAAAGCCGGATTTGGATACAAAAAGATTTCCCAAGCTTTAAACATCTCAAGGAGCACTGTGCAAGCCATCATATTGAAATGGAAGGAGCATCAGACCACTGCAAATCTACCAAGACCCGGCCGTCCTTCCAAATTTTCTTCTCAAACAAGGAGAAAACTGATCAGAGATGCAGCCAAGAGGCCCATGATCACTCTGGATGAACTGCAGAGATCTACAGCTGAGGTGGGAGAGTCTGTCCATAGGACAACAATCAGTCGTACACTGCACAAATCTGGCCTTTATGGAAGAGTGGCAAGAAGAAAGCCATTTCTCAAAGATAGCCATAAAAAGTCTCGTTTAAACTTTGCCACAAGCCACCTGGGAGACACACCAAACATGTGGAAGAAGGTGCTCTGGTCAGATGAAACCAAAATTGAACTTTTTGGCCACAATGCAAAACGATATGTTTGGCGTAAAAGCAACACAGCTCATCACACTGAACACACCATCCCCACTGTCAAACATGGTGGTGGCAGCATCATGGTTTGGGCCTGCTTTTCTTCAGCAGGGACAGGGAAGATGGTTAAAATTGACGGGAAGATGGATGCAGCCAAATACAGGAACATTCTGGAAGAAAACCTGTTGGTATCTGCACAAGACCTGAGACTGGGACGGAGATTTATCTTCCAACAGGACAATGATCCAAAACATAAAGCCAAATCTACAATGGAATGGTTAAAAAATAAACGTATCCAGGTGTTAGAATGGCCAAGTCAAAGTCCAGACCTGAATCCAATCGAGAATCTGTGGAAAGAGCTGAAGACTGCTGTTCACAAACACTCTCCATCCAACCTCACTGAGCTCGAGCTGTTTTGCAAGGAAGAATGGGCAAGAATGTCAGTCTCTCGATGTGCAAAACTGATAGAAACATACCCCAAGCGACTTGCAGCTGTAATTGGAGCAAAAGGTGGCGCTACAAAGTATTAACGCAAAGGGGCCGAATAATATTGCACGCCCCACTTTTCAGTTTTTTATTTGTTAAAAAAGTTTAAATTATCCAATAAATTTTTTTCCACTTCACGATTGTGTCCCACTTGTTGTTGATTCTTTACAAAAAATTAAAATTTTATATCTTTATGTTTGAAGCCTGAAATGTGGCGAAAGGTTGCAAGGTTCAAGGGGGCTGAATACTTTTGCAAGGCACTGTATGTTGACAATTACAGGCCTCTCTAATCTTTTCAAGAAGGAGAACTTGCACAATTGGTGGTTGACTAAATACTTATTTGCCTCACTGTATATATGTGTGTGTATATACAGATATGTGTGTGTATATGAAAAAAAATAACATTAGAATTACATGATAATAGTATGTCACATATGTTTTGAATAATTCTTGAAAGTAAACTAAATAACTGTCATGTTGGCCACATCAGAGTGCTTTTTTTGGAATTTGCGTCTTCAAATTTATGTGAGAGTACTTAAGTTCAAGTCCTAGTGCAATCCAGTGCCCCCCATACTTGAACGCTTTCATGTATGTCCACATCTTGAAGCTCGGCTCTGTTGATTGCTTACAGCAGCATCATCACTCTAATGAGCTGAACAGCCAATTTAGAGCCTCACATTGCATGAGCTTTGAACTCATGTCATTTCTGATTTTTAGGTCCACAGTCAGATTTGACAAAATCATTGTAAAAATTACATTAGCGCTAGAGGCAGCGTTGTTTTTCCTTTATGTTTAATTATTATTATTTTTTTTTACGTGTTGTGGTTTGTTTGTTTGTTTGGTTTGTTTGTCACAGCTTGCAAAGTTGAGCTCACAAGTCAAAACACCGGTCATCTGCCAATACTCAAAAATACAGATAAGAGTTATATTGTTTATCTCACATTTTTAAAAATAATACTTGAAAATAGGCTAGATATATTAACCACATTAGTGTACTTTTTTAGTGCTTCATCATATCTATTTAAGAGTACTTTAGTTAGTCCTGGCAAAGTTCAGTGACCCCCATACCGGTTCTTCTATGTCCACATCTTGAAGTTCAGCTACGTTGATTGCTTCCAGCAGCATCTTCTCTCCAATAAGCTGAGCCTTTTTAGAGCCTCACATTGCATGAGCTGTGAATGGCATATCATTTTTATTTTTAGGCACACAGTCAAACTTAACAAAATAATTTGAAAAATGACATTACATTAGTGTTAGATGCATGGGTGTATGTTTGCTTAGGGATGGTACACTGTAAAAAATTGCTGTAAATTTACGGCCAATTTTGAACACTAAAATACAGTTTTTGTGTTAAACAGTTTATTACTGTAGTTAGCAATGCACTGTGGGTAGTTAGCAATGCATTGTGGGTTACCAACATTAAAGCAACAAGACAAATGCTGTAAACGGTATGTTGATGTTTCAATTACATGACACTACCGTATTTTTTGGAAACTGAGTTTTGACTGGAAATTTGGAGCATTGTGGCAATATGGACTATGTTTTTTGCCAATTTAAATTAAAATAACTAGACACCGCAAATAATTTGCCATCAAATCCTGGAGGACCTAATTACCCATAATTTGGATATTGGAGACTCATCAGAGGATGACTTTAGATGACATTTGCTCCTCTTCATTGCTTGTTGTTCAACTTATATTGGGATTTATGTGTACCAATTTATAAACGGTAAGTTAATTAAGTCTTACTCATATTACCTAAAATATTTTATATTAAACTAAAGTTGTTAGGATGCTGGATAGCGATATATAATATTGATGTTAATTCCTCTGGAGTGCCAGTAGAGGGCAGTTTTCTATTGTTTTGCAAAAGATGCAGCTGAGAGAATTTTTGGGGGAAATAAATAAAAGTGTCTCATATGTATCCAACAGTGGAGTTACTATACGATAAAATTTATTTTCAATTATTTCTCTATTTACTTGTATATTATTATTTATTTAATAAATTTATTATGTTTATGTTTTGATTGTTAGTAGTTTTAAATTTTGATGTTGCAAATGTTAGCTAAATGCATTAGCGTTAGCTGTACCGGATGATGTATGTACTACAACACAATCACATCGATGCAAACACCAGACTGGATGTTTGGTTGGCCTATACGCTATATTATTATATTATTTGACGTCGCCTCCATTCTATTCTACTCATATGTTATGTTTCTTGTTGTATCCCCACTCTGATCTAAACTGGGTCTTCTCCAAAAATTGTAGCATTCCATCACCCTGAAGGCTGATTTATGCTTCTGCGTAGCGGTGACGGCAGACCTACGCCATTAACGCAGACCCGATTACGACCCTACGCCATAGCCTGATGTGCACCTCCAAAAAGTCCTGACTACACATCACATCAACGCGCGTGACGTGAACGTCGAAGGACTGTGATTAGTCCGCTCAGACCATTGTTTCCGGTTCAGCACAACAACACCATTTTCAAACATTCGCAAACGACTTCTGTGTTGCCTACGCTTCAACATTTGTATCGACAACATTTGTTGTTTAATATTAATTAGCTGCAGCTTCAAATGCACACGTTCCATCTCCATTGCCATTGCTGTCAATGACCGGTGGAAAATTAAAGGAATTCAACAAGAGTCCCCCAAAACCATACAAAGACAAAGCCACACCAATCTAGTGGTATGGCGGTGAATTACTGTGGAAACCTCACTGGCTGCGACAAACTTTTTCCCCACGTCACACATGAGACCAATGTTTACATTTGGAGTAAATTAGACAGGTGCTTTTTTGCTTCAGTTTTTTTTTTTTTTTTTTTTTTTTTTTTTTACAAACTCTTACTTCTTCACATTGAAGAACAACATGGACAATTATTTTTCAACCATTGTAAAGTCAAACCCTGATAAACATCAACAAAAAAGCATTGAGCAGACAACCAGGGCGTGAACTGGAAAATCACTGGCATGCAAGCACAATGGAAACGATGCACAGCTGGAAGAGATTGGCCAATCAACCCATGAGCAACCCAGAGCTATAAAAGCAAGGAAAGGAAGATGGCACCCTGGTTTGGCTATTGACACTTGCAGTCCTGTGCAGCTGGAGATGTTGGCAAAATATAATCAGAGAGGCAGCCGGTAAGCAGCAGAATTAAAAGATGAAATGTGCCAGCAGCCAGTGATGGCAAACTGAAGCATCATGAAGCAATGAGGCTTTCCATCAAACTGGTTCGCTCCTGGTAGTGATGGGTCCGTGAGACCTCATGAAGCGTGTCGACACAGTGACACACTGTGTTGACACAGTGTGGATACTGTGTCATTGAATACTGACACCTGCTGGACATAAAAAATCCCTACAGGCAACCCACTTGACAGACTGACACTGAATTGATGACATAGCATGTAAAATCAAATAATTTAAGTCTTTGCATTCATATTGCATTATTCCATATCTTTAAATTATGTGAACATATATTATAATGTGAAAATGTAAGTAATAATGAATGGGTGAATGAGGAATGCCTGTGGACTTTTTGTTCTGATAAAATTTTATTCAAAAACATAGTTTTTTTTTTTTTAATGTTTAAAATTTAGTTGGTTACCTTTTTAAAATCAAACAAGCCTGCTGTGGACAACACACTCGCATGGAACCAATGATGCCAGCATGCACAAGAATTTCCAGTTGAAAGAGGTTTGGATAAGATGTCCATTGGCTCAGTTGGGCTTCGGTTCATGTTCGGCTCAGCCATGCATCGTTGCACTTTTGCAATTTCATCTACAGTTGCATTGCCTTCTTGACTCCCCACTTCGTCATCTAAGTGCTACCATAACCCACCAGAAAGAAATTGAAGTGGACAAAAAATAAATTATAGCTTAATTACAGATTTCTAATAAATTACCAAAAAAGTGACTGTGGGAAAGTAAAGGAATGGCTCTATACCTGTGTTTATTTTGGGATTATCAGAAACTTCATTCTCATGCTTGGGCCAGTAATGCTTCAGCATTGAGGAGGTGGAAACTGTTTGTATATGGCAGGTTAGTCATATACAAAGTACAAATGCAACATTTCACCTGCAAAAAAAAAAATAACTTTAATAGTAAAACCGAAAATTTTTGGTCTTGCGTTGCGTTCTGACCAGGACTCGAACCCGCGCGCACTACGCGTCGGGGACGAGTGGCGTTCGCTCTGACCACTAAACTAACATGTCAAATGCAGGTAAAGGTGAAGGCAAGGCTCCACAAATGACGGACCCGCGTGTACCTGTCACACTAATAAACTCAGATTTACATTAAAATTAATTGTATTTTGAATGGAAGATGACAACTGCATTTTCCCTGTCTTACGTCCATTTCCACAACATGTAGACAACGAGGAAGTAACCGTGAGATGTGGATTGTTTCAGCAGCTCCATCGCGTTGACAGACGCGCTTCCTTTTGAAGCAATTTGCCGCGTCATGACTGTGTCGACACAGTTCAATGAGTTCATGCATCGGTCACGTGATTTTCTTGTAGCGATACGCGCATCGATGCAGGGGTTGCTCCAGGAGCTCGGCGCGCGCGCCGGCGCATTAGTATCACTGGACCCATCACTAGCTCCTGGACCGAAGCATCATGAGGCTTCATTTGCTCTATGGCGCCTTCATGTGGAAAATAAATATCATGACAGACAGAGTGATTAAAATGATACCATGGATTTGATGGGGTCAAAAGGGCAGGGAGTTGTTATGTGAATGAATGTGTGTGTGTTACTTGAAAGTAGAGCCTAGATTGGGCCTAAGAAATCCAGCCCAACCCGGCCCGAGCAATTAACTTAACTTTCAGGTCTAAGCCCAAAAAAAAAAAAACGAAATTGTATTTTTCTATTTGTATCCCCGAGCCCGAAAAAAAGCCGAAATTTTATTTTTTGTGAGGACCCAGAAGGAGGAAATGCAGGGATGCAATGCGTCAGTCAGACCTGGACAGAGCACTGCTTGGAAAATGGTTGCATTTTGTGTGATCACATTTGTGACAACACCTGTGTGCATAATGATAACAAATTAAAGCCTGTCTTTTGTAACAAATTCTCCCAGTTGAACAAGACTGTAAAATGCATATTAAATAAACATTTATATCTTTCATATTTGTGTGTCTGTTCTATCAGGTGGATAGTTCATGCGTCATTTCCTTGGCACAATGCAGCAACAGACATTTATTTTAATCAAGTTGGCAGAAAAGAACGCAATTTTTCTTAATGTTTAAATAGTCTACATATTTTTATCATCATAATAAATGCATGTACACAACGAAATAACGCTGGATAGGTTTGTTAAATATATTTCTGTGTGGGATATTGTGCTCTCATGGACGCACCTCTCTGACAAGGAGAGGAACAGCAGCATATACAAAAATAAACTAAAATACTTTTAAATAACATTCTTTATTTTAATGACTCGCATCAGAACAAACAAAAGAACAACCTGCCTTAAGGAGCACTGAAACAAAACATTTTAAAGAACACCACGAAGTCCTGCTTTGCATAAAGAGGTGCGGCCCTCGAAACAAATGATAATAAAGATGTTTGACGAATATCATATCCATATCGAAATTCGAAAAGGAAATATCAGGATGCAGAGTTGCAGACTCGCGGAGTGCCCCAGAGCCTTCATGTGCGCAAACAATGCACTGGTTTACTGCGGCTCATGTTTGGGATTACCACAGTTTATTTTATTTTATAACAACTATTCCTTAGTTTAACTTCCATATACAAATATACATTTATTCTAAAAAAAAAAAAAAAAAGCGAGAAGAAGTCCGACCCGAACGTAAATGAGTGACATTTTGGGCCCGACCCGAGCTCAAGATCTACTGTAGGCTCTACTTGAAAGAATGATTGCTTTATTTTAGACATTGACATATAAAAAAGGAACAAGACACACATTTCATTCATTTTTATTGAGGAAAGCGTTCCTAATTTCCAAAGTTTTTGGCTTTAAAACTGTTTCATTTTTTTAGATAGGATTTCTCCTGCTTTTGAAAATAGTCTTTCGCAAGGGACGGATGAGGCCGGGGTACAATGCCTCAACATATAGATGAAGTGTTCTCTTGGTACCCAAGTTCTTTAGAACAAAGTTTGCACTTCACCTTTTGAAAAATCAGCTAGTAGAAGAAATACATTAAAACGAGGGATATACTGTGTTGTCACAATAATTTACAATATATATTCACACTGGTTATTATAATTTGTACCTTTTTAGGAGGGAACTGCTCAAAATAAGCCCAGGCAGGGGATGTTCTCTTCTTTTTCGATGTTGGACAGTGCGTCCATTGCAAAACGAATCCGATTGAATTTAGGTTTGAAGATGCGAGCTGGGTGTGTCAGTGTCACCTGTCAGCTCATTGTCGTCTCGGTGCGCCATTTCATTTCGAATCACCGGCGAAACTATGTGTTGGCGATGACGTAGGAAGCCCGTCTCGTGAAGCTTCGGACGTAGCAACGTGCCTTCCGAGGCTTCGGGCGTGGCCACAAGCGTAATCAACACATGCCTCGATGCGCGCTTTGCAGATTTTTTTTCCGGTTTGCTCGGCACACGCATCGGAGCCTCGGCACAGTAGGGCACATCACTAGCAGCAGCGGCCATTAGCCACATTGCTTGACTCACCGGTGGAAATGTTTGGACAATTGTAGTATATTGTTTATGGGTAATTTGGGATTTGAGACACTGGTTTGATATTGACATTGACATTTAATGTTTTCTAGCGTTCACTTTTTGTTGTTAATTGTGTTAATTAAAACATTGTAATTTAATGAATTTGTCCTTTTATGGTATAAAAGGTTTAATATTTAAAAAAGTGAGATTTAAACACTGTAATTTGAAATTAGTTATTGACTGTGTGCAATTTAAAGAGTTAATTGACTGTTCTAAAATAGTTGTAGTTTAAGTGCAAGAGATTCAATTCAATTCAATTCAATTCAATTTGTATAGCCCTCAATCACAACAGAGGTCTCAAAGGGCTTTACAGAGGCAATATGATACACAATTAGAAATGAAGCAACAAAGATGAATAGATACAGTTCAAGTCCTGGGTATCCCCTATCCTTAAGACCCTCCATGCCGGCAAGGAAAAACTCCAAAAACTCCAGAGTCAATTGGGAGAAAAATGAGAAACCTTGGAGAGTACCACAGTCAGGAGAGATCCACTCCCAGGACGGATAGACAGGAACCCCAGAACGGCTAATGGGAATTAGCAAGCGAAATTGTAGTCCGTAAAAATACAGTGGAGTAAAGGAGCAAGAAGAGGTCCCTCTGGTCAGATGAGACGGGGGTAGCAGCGAGGACGTTAATCCAGCCAGGGGTCCGGACAGTCAGGAGGCTGCAGCTGAAAAATAGCCCCTCCCCAGAGATTCAATGTTAATGTTGAATTGTTTAGTCAAATGCAACTGTTGACATTTTCTTTTTGTACTGTTTATTGAAGGTTTTCACCTAATGGAGAAAGGTTTCCACATTGCTCAAATAAAAGAAAAAAGGCACTGCCTCCCAGAGTCGGTATCAGTTCAACGATTCAGCACACTCCTGTTCGTCGTTTGTCCTTGACCGATCACCACTTCTGACCCAGCCTGTCCTGCTTGACCCGATTACACCAGATCGCCAGCCTGACCTACACAACCCGACTGCACCATCTCTCTAGTTCCTGTCCGTTTTCACTGCCTGCCAACACGATGAAATAAAACCTGTTCTGTTTCGCACCTGACATCAACATTTTTTTCTGTACTAGACGGAAATATATGCATTCATAGACTGTAAAGTCATTTTCCCAAATAATACTGTTAAAACACTGTATAAAAATGCAGCATACTGCAGCTCCTCAGTTGCCTGCTCTTTACTGTGAATTCTGGTGATACAGGAATACAGTTTTTCCTGGATTACAGACAATTAAATATTTTTACATTACCAAGACTGTAAAATAAGTCTGGTAATGGCAATCCTGCTGACGGACTTTTATTGTGTTTTCTATAAATACAGGAATCAACAGTTTTCTGGATTACGGACTATTACTGTGAAACATTTTTACATTACCAAGACTGTAGAAGAACAGTTTATAAATGGCAACCCTGATGCCAGCTCTTTACTGTTATTTTACGCTGAAATTTTTTACAGTTTAGGGATAAAACACATGATGCTCAAATGGTCCCCACCAACTTTTAAGCAACCTTATTTGCATTATATGATTCAGTTATGAAAGCATTGCCTTCTTGATTTAGGTGAAAAATGACCGACCTTTAGATGTTTGGGCTTTATAAGAACAAATAGCAATATTACCTAAAAAATAAGTGGAAGAATCTGACGCATTAATCTGTTAACCCTTTAACACCGAACGTGTCGGCAGCGACGCGTTTACGCATATCGTCTTTGAAGCTTCGTCACGCTGTAATTACATCACCCACGTGCAGCTGGTTGGTCTCGTTTGAAAGTGCGGAAGTTAATGTCCACACCAGTTTTTATTTGAAGTCAATCAGCCAAGAAAAACGGGAGATAATGTCATTTGAGTTTTATAGTTTTATTGCACTCATAATTATGCATTAAAACGCTGCATGGACCATGTATCCATCTCCATATTTCCATCATTTCTTGTCCTTTTTCAAAACCGAAAGCAGTACAAGAGACGACTTATCCCAAGTGTCATTGTGATGTCAGGAAGGAGGAACCGAATGTGATAATTTTTAATAAATTTCCGAGCGAGGCGCCAACTATTGAAATGGAGGCATGCGAAGCAAGCAACGGCCGGTGCTGTGCCGAAAAATGCACCACACCGGTTTGTTTGAGCGAGCGACTTTGAAACGTGCAGAATGAATCTAAAACTACATTTAGCACAAGCTAATGCATTATTTCATTAACTCAAGGAAGAAGATGAGTCGTATTTGTCGTTGTTTTCCTCTGATTAATCGGCGTCTCGGCGAGTAGAAGTGACAGTAGAGCGCAAACGGCGAAAGAGTAGGCTGTGTGACGTTGTGTGCGACGCAGCTCCCTCCGTGACCTGTTCAAGAAGAAGCTTTATTGAGTGCGCAAAAAAAAAAAACAAAAAAAAAAAAACAACTTTATTGAGTCGCATAATACCGCAGCTCTCTGTCCCCTCAGACCGGAAATGTCGTCAACCCTTGCGACGAAAACAAGTTACGTTATAGGGAATGGGACGTACTACGTCATTGTTTGGACCCGCCTCCATGCTGGCAATATAATTCACTTCCGGGCCGGCAGAGTCAATGCGGATTGTAACGTGTGATAGTGCTAAGCTAACTCTTTCGGTGTTTTAGAAAGAAAATATGGGTGCTTTATTGTTGCGTTACCGGGTGCAACAGCGTCTCTTACGACAAAAAAAGGGGTGAGGAAAAATGGACTCACTTTTCACCGTTTTCCTGCATGGAGGACCAAATATCAGATCACGAAGGTACGACGGATGGCTGGATTGCAGCGGTTCGTCGGAAAAGCATTTCTTATGATCATATTTCTGCTGGAATGAGAGTGTGTTCCTGTCATCTCTACTCTTGTAAGTTGAACGATTTATCCACTTTTGGTTTCAATACGTTTTTGTTTTTTTACACCGTTGTGTAAATCTGCCTCGGTAGCAATGCTCGCCTACTACGACTCCCCTACCTGTTGTGTTCCTAGGTAAACCTGCTGACAACACGTCCCGATTGGTCACCATCTCTCTTCTTGGATCATTTGACAAAGAAAATTTGTTCAATGGAGTGGTTCCATTTGTCCTGTGTCGGACTCAAACAAGCCCCTGCAGCAGACGCCATCTGGGTCTGCCTTTCTCGTCGATGAACTGCGGGCTTTTAACTTGTGAAAATGCAAGAACTTTAATGCACATATTTATTCTGCCTGGCTATTTAACTATGGCCAGTGACGTTTTTTTTTTATTTATTTTTTTAACCACTTTGACAAAGACACCTTTCATTGTAATGTTGAATTTATATATTCTATTATTATTTTTAAATTATAATATTCTTATTTGCACTTATGTAGACTTTAGACTGTCAATTCAAATAGTGTTGGAAAAGTTGCAATACCTAAAATAGAAATGCAAGAACTGTAAAGTACATATTTATACACCTTTATTTACCTAAGGCGACTGGATGTTTTTTAACTGCTTTGAAAAATACAGGTTTTGTTGTGATCTTGTATTTATATAGTATATAGCTTTTTATAATGTATTATGTATTATAATATTTGCTGCCCCCTGCCAGAGTGTGGGCCATTTTGTACTAAAATGATTTTAAACTGTCAGTTCAAATACTGTGTTGGAGACTAGTACTTGCAATACTTAAAATGGAAATGCAAGAACTTTAAAGCACATATTTATCCTGTCTGGCAATTTACCCAAGGCCAGTAAATAGTGTTTTAAACTGCTTTGACAAAGACACGTTTATTGTGATCTTGTATTTGTGTATTACTTATAATTATATAATATTTGCTGCCACCGTCAGAGGGTGGGCCTTGTTTGCACTAATTTAAAGATTTTAAACTGTCAATTCAAATATCGTATTGGAGAAATTGCATTACTTGAAATAAATCTATTGCAACTTATCAGTCCCAGTTCTTGTCTACAACACTGTCCAAAAATTGTCAATGCATATTCCAAATAGAATAACAAAATTAAGTCACCTGACTTTGTAATTATTACACCTGTTTATTATGAAGACCTGAAGTAAACAACAAGCAGTTAGTTTGTCAAGAAGTTGTTCAAGTCATGTTTTGGTATTCATATTTTATTGACTTTTCATAACACTTGGGATCGTGTTTGTAAGAGCAGAGCAAACTGAAGTTTCAGCGTGCACTCTTCGCCTTTCCAACCTCTCAACGCTCCGATGTGGTGCGCTTGACCTCAGAATAACCCAAGAAGAGATATGGTGACCAATCGGGATGTGTTGTCAGCATTTCATATGCAGGTTTTCCTAGTAACACAACAGGTAGGTGATGAGGAGGAGTAGGTTAGCATTGCTACCGAGGCAGATTTACACAACAGTAAAGAAAAAAACAAAAAAAACGTATTGAAACCAAAACGGATAAATCGTTCAACTTACAAGAGTAGAGATGAGGGGAATACACTCTCATTCCAGCAGAAATATGATCATAAGAAATGCTTTTCCGACGAACCGCTGCAATCCAGCCATCCGTCGTACCTTCGTGATCTGATATTTGGTCCTCCATGCAGGAAAACGGTGAAAAGTGAGTCCATTTTTCCTAACCCCTTTTTTTGTCGTAGGAGACGCTGTTGCACCCGGTAACGCAACAATAAGCACCCATATTTTCTTTCTAAAACACCGAAAGAGTTAGCTTAGCACTACCACACGTTACAATCTGCATTGACTCTGCCGGCCCGGAAGTGAATTATATTGCCAGCATGGAGGCGGGTCCAAACAATGACGTAGTACGTCCCATTCCCTATTTCACCTCTCGCGAAGAAAACACGCTAAGTGGCCCCACTGAAAAAAGTTTTTAAAAGCGTATGCATGTTTAAAAATGTTAAATAGTTAACAACACTTGAGGTGAAAATATGAAGTGTTTATTCTGAGTTGAAAAGACCGTACTTATATCTAGTATTCTTAATATAATTTAAATAATGTCTTCCTTTACTTACTGCATGTGACTTTGCTCTACGTATATTGTTTAATACGTACTGATGAATTCAGCAGCGAATTGGCTAATGCTGCTAATGCTTTTTACATCTTTTTTTCCACAATGAACAGTCTTCTTTGTGTAGTTTTCATTATATTGCACTCTTATTTTTCATTATGTACATGCCTGCAATTCGCAGCTCGCTGTTTTTGTTGTTGTATGGTATTGTTGTTTTGCCTTCATTTGTTTTGTCTGGTCCTTTGTGGTTTGAATGTTGTCACATGATCCAAATAGGACAAGGTTGTAATTTTTTCTTGATATTGTTACTCTGCTTAGCTATATATTTTTTCATTATTTTGTTTTTTTTTTACTAGCTCCAAGATCACCACCCCATTGGGAAGAAACTAAATCACGACCCCCAAATGGTAGTCTTCCCATGCAGATACAGGGATGTCACACAGATCCAAATGGAAGTAAGTAGCATAAGTAGTAAGTGCAATTCAATGCAGTAGGAGTTCCCAAGCATCCTGCAGATGGAAGAGGATGAGCACGAACTACAATGTCTTGGAGCCATTCAAGTTCTGTTTCAACCATCTGGAAGATTGATTTACCTTTTTTGAGGAGATTGTTGACTAAAGAAAATATCTGGTATTCTCTCAATAATAATAAAAAATAATAAAACTAAAAAAATAAAGTTTACCACATTAGAACTGGTTGTATTGAGTTCATTTTTCTACACTTATAAATTAGTTGTTTTTTTTCCCTTTATCCCAGATGTTAGTTGTAGGTGGTTTTAATTACCTGTGATGAAGGCGGGAGTGCGTGCCGAAAAATGTCAGGTAATTAAAACAACCTACAACTATTGTCTGGGATAAAAGAAAAAAACAACTAACACATGACAACTATTTTCTCATTTCTGTTTGAAATAAAGGTGCCTTTCCTGGAGCAGAAAGTTTAATATAGTTTCTGAATTAGTTAATTAGGATCTTCACCCACATGAATGAATTTAAGTAGCAAAATGAAAGACAAAATTGGTTTGGTTGCAACATTGAGAGAATATTACGTTTTTGATACATTAAATTGTAATGAAGCTATATTAATGTGTCCGTTCATAAAAATGTAAGGATGACAGCAATTTCTAATTCTCAATTGGAGTATATTTTACATTTGACAAACTAAAGTACACACTGTGATAGGTCACAGGCGATATTTCAGTCACTAATTAAACCTTTATTGCAGTAGTGTGTATTTTAATTTTGATGTACTGTAACCGTGTTTTTCATTTTGGTAAAATCAGCAGGCTTTAACAAACTGACCGCGCTTAAAGAGTTAATCTCCCGATTTCACCAAATCAATTTAAGGAGCATGGAAATAAATTATTATTTAAATAATAATGAGTGATGCTGAAACCGAAAATAAAAGACGTGCGAAAAGAAAAGTAAACTAGTATTTACGTTCGAATGGACGCTAACTATTACGATAAAACCGGAAGCTCGGAGCTCGAGCGCTCCTTCATGTTGTCATTTCCGGTCTGAGAGCTGCGATATTGCGTCACTTCCTGTCTGCGGGATGGGTACTGAGACGAGCGGCGCAGGGTACTGAGAGAGGCGGGCTGCAGCCAGACTCTTGGGGAGAGAGAGAGAGGGAGAATTTTGAATTCAACTACAGTACTTGTAAATATTTTTTAAAATACTTTTTTTCAATGTTATATATATTTTTTCTTCACTATAATCTTTTCTAATTTTTATGTAGATGTGTGTTCGAGAAGCTTGATTGCATGTACGTATATACTTTTGATAAGGTGATGGGTACAACACCTAACTTCACAGAGATATCTTCCAAACCCTTTTTGTGTTAGATGATATATATATATATATATATATATATATATATATATATATATATATATATATATATATATATATATATATATTTGCACTATTTTGCACTCTATAACCTGTTTTGACCATAGTATGTGTAAACGCCTATGACCATACCTGCTGTTTGTGTTGAATTGTCAAACATAAAACTATTCAATCTTATTTTTTTCTATTGAATGTTTACCCTAACAAGTTGAATAAATATTATCAAGCTTCAAAACGGTTGGTCGAGCATGTTTGGTTGTCAATGGGACGTCAACATTACAAATTTTGAAAAAAGATTTTGGGATTTTTTTGTCTTTTTGGGTCCAAAATGTGGATTATAATTGGTCAGTGAAGAAAACAACAGTTTAGACATGAAGTTCAAGGTGTCCTGAAAAAAGGGACCCAATTTGGCCATTGTAAAAATTTTTTTCTTTGAAATATAAAGGCAACATAAAATGCATGCAAATTCGGCCAAAATAGGCTTAGGTGTTAAAGGGTTAACTAGCTTTCACACTCAAAACAAGATGGAGAAAATCATTTGACTAGATTTAAGAAAAAATATCAAATTAAGACTTTATACTGTAAACTTGCAGTGTGAAAGTATAAGTCAATACAGATTTATTTTGCATTAATCATTTAGCCTATGAATTAATTAGGTTGTTACTGGTGAGAAATTTAGCCCTGACAGCCGTTAACCCAATCTGTTTGGTCTTATCAATGTCCCGTCCCCAGCAAAATGTGTACATGCAGGTTATGCTGTTATATCGTCCTTTCCAATATTGAGACCAAACCTACGCCCTTGGTTTGATGCAGTGTTTCTTTTTTTGTGTGTGTGTGTTTTGTGATGTTTTTTGAAGCATCGGCTCGTGACAGCAAGATTTGCTTCAGATTTTGACACCAATCTTTAGAAAAAATGTTCTCACAATGCACTTTGAATTGGTTCTGGAAAATATTGTCAAAGTTGTACTTCTGTGGTGATTTCTATTGTCAAACATGTAATTTAGATGTTTAATAATAATAATGAATAAGTAGACCGTCATATATTAGTAATTCTATTGCTTGAAATGAAAATAATAACACCAGAGGGCGTTGCTGAATGCACTGAATGATTCCTGTGACGAACTACACTTCCCATGATCCTTATAGGAGCAACGTTAACGCTACGATGCCACTGTTGATTTTTTTCCCCGAACATGTAAAAATATAGATTGAATTGTATATGAGAAACATTTTTATCTTGAAAGGAAAGTCTTAATTTGGGCTGTTTTTGTTTTTTAATTATGGAAATAGGCGGGTTTTACGGCTGGAGACTGTCTTTCCCATCATGCAATTCTGGTCGGAAATGCAAACAATCAGGACTGGCCAAGGTGGAACATTTTTTTCTTTGTGCGCGTCTTGTTTTTCCCTCGATTTCGATTACTTAACTAAGCCGAAGCCTCGACGACGTGTCCGGCATCAGCCACTCATACATCAGTCTTCAAGTCTCAGCACTCGTTGAAGTTTTGTAACCTGCTTTAGCCTAGCCTAGCTGGTCAATCGCAAACAAAGCTGCAAGACACGTCGTCAAGCCTTCAGAATTAAATAAGGAAAATGTCCGGGAGAACGACACTGACTCCACCTTGTGGAGTAAAAGAGGAGCCCCCATGTCACCAACACTCGAATGTGTGCAAACAAGGTTGGTTCACGTTCGATTTTACGTATACTATTACTGTGCTTGACAGACAGATACCGGTGTTGTACCGAAATCTGCGATCCATCGGAATCTGTGACGAAGGAGGGCGATGTTGCCAACAGCAACGAGATTAGGAAACGAAGAAAGACTTTTCCGCTAATGGCGTAAACTACCATTTGCTACGTAAATGAGGCGATACGCGCGCGCTACAAGTTGCCGAGACTTATTTTCCCTTTCACGGAATGAAATAAACGTCATGATATTTTATCATGACGTTGTCATGAAGAAAATGTCTGCTTCAATAAATTTTTTTTTTTTTTTTTTGACGTTTCGAAAATTTTTGCTTGAATAGATTAGTTACTTTTGATACTGTGAAATAGTAAGCTGCAATTGCTATTATTCTTCCTGAAGAGGTTATTGTGTAAACATCCCATTCAATGAATTACATTTATTGTATGACTTTTGACATTGTGAAAATGTGTATTCTAATAAATTACATTCCTGTATTGTATTTTTGAGATTATGAAATTATCCGCACTTATAAATTACATTCATTCTATGAGGTTATTACTCTTCCTTACACACTCACGCATTTACAATTTTTAATGTATACAGTGCATCACAAAAGTTTGTACACCCCTCGCATTTCTGCAGATATTTATATCTTTTCATGGGACAACACTGACAAAATGACATTTTGATACAATGAAAAGTAGTCCGTGTGCATCTTATATAATAGAGTTCATTTATTTTCCCCTCAAAGTAACTCAAAATATAGCCATTAATAGTGTATCCAAACCCCCGGCAACATAAGTGAGTACACCCCATAGACACCCCGTAGAAACTACGTACACTCATAAATGTCCAAATTGAGTACTGCGTGTCATTTTCCCTCCGAAATGTCATGTGACTCGTTACAGGAGTGCTGTCAGCATTGCTGCAGAGATTGAAGAGGTGGGGGGGTCAGCCTGTTAGTGCTCAGACCATACGCGGCACTCTACATCAAATTGGTGTGCATGGCTGTCACCCCAGGAGGAAGCCTCTTATGAAGAAAGCCCACCCGTCTCATTAGACCATAGGAGATGGTTCCAGTAATCCATGTGCTTTGTTGACATGTCTTCAGCAAGCTGTTTGTGGGCTTTCTTGTGTACCGTCTTAAGAAGAGGTTTCCTCCTGGGGTGACAGCCATGCACACTAATTTGATGAAGAGTACGGTGTATGGTCTGAGCACTAACAGGCTGACCCCCCCCACCTCTTCAATCCCTGCAGCAATGCTGACAGCACTCCTGTAACGCGTCACATGACATTTTGGAGGGAAAATGACAAGCAGTTCCCAATTTGGACGTAGTTCCCATGCGGTGTACTCACTTTTGTTACCAGGGGTTTAGATATTAATGGCTACATTTTGAGTTATTTTGAGGGGAAAATAAATGAACTCTATTATACTAGTATAAGCTGCACACAGACTACTTTTCATTGTGTCAAAGTGTCATTTTGTCAGTGTTGTCCCATGAAAAGATAGATACACTGTAAGGACAATGATATAAATGTAAATGCGGTAGTTAGTGTGTGATTTCGCTGTATTTTCCTTATGCTATTTCCCAGCCCATCGAAGGCAATTCCTCACTTATTTGACATCCTCTTACCCTCATTTGAACACGTATTTCCTCAAAACGACCTCCAGATAGTATATTTTGATTGTCACGTTTTCTCATAGGTGCAGATGTGGCTGTAGGAAATTGTGATACCTCTTTATTGTGTCTAAGAACAATCAAGTTACTCTTAAAGCTCTTTGCTGATGTTCTGACACCATCCTTAATCTCCCCTACTATATCTCCTCTCAACTGGACCCCCAGAGTATGTACATTTTATCATCATATATTCCGATAGGTCCAGATGTGGCTGTCGGAAATGGTGTAGGGCTGTCCCAAACGACTAATTTCCTCCCGATTAGTCAGCCGACTATTTTTACAATTAGTCGACTAATCTATTTTTTTTTTTTTTTTTTTTTTACTACTTTGATAATGAACTTTTTGTTGAAGCTTATTAATTCACAAAAAACATTTTGGAACACCTAAATTCTTTATTACATATAAATAAATAACATAAATATCAATAATTAATCACAAACAATGAGGTCAAATGCTGCTGGCATTAACTAGTGCCAAAAAAAAAATGTAAACGGAAACACTGAGACTTCACCTCTTTAACAGGAGTCAAAACAATTCTTACTCTTTTTGTGAAAGTTGTCATTGTCTATATTGTTCTAAATGTTAAAATGAATTGCAATGTCCCGGACAACCATTTTCAGAATACTTTGAGTTCAGATGCCTTTTCTGGTGTGCATTCTGCATTTTTGGGGGAGGGGAAAAACTATTCAACTTTTGTTTGTTTTAACCTGAAAATAGATAAAGTAGAGGGCACACAGAAATATTACCACAATTATTTTGAATGAGAGGCGCACATACTCACAGTAACAAAAATTAAATATATAGTATTTTATAGTATACTACTAAATGTGTATACACAATGATACTTTATAATTTAAGTAACTAACATTAGTGCAGTCATGGATTACAGTAAGCAGGCCAGTGCTGTTTCCATATATATTTTTATTATATTATGCATATACAGAATATATGTGTATATTTTCCCCAAGTGGGACCTTCCATGATCCTAATAAATTTAATAATAATTAAAAAAAATATTATATAATTATATATATATATATATATATATTATTTTATTAAATAAAAATGCACGTTGATATGACGAACATAAAGGTAACTTCCATTTTAAAAACTCGTTAGAAAGTTGTATGGATTTACAATCCGCTAGCTTGTTGTTTCTTGTTGTCTTCGAAAATTATACTTGGGTGACGGTGCTTCAAGTGTTCATTCATAGCCGACGTGCTACCATGGTATGCGAGATCAGCTTAGCAGAGAGTACACACAGTGGCACCCTCCATATTTTCCTTGAAATTATTCCAGGCTCTGGCTATTCTGGTCCGCTTTTTTGGCTTTATGCCACTTTCACGTGTCACCAGTTCTGCCCTTTTTGGTAATTGGCGGTTTTTTCAACTCCTCGCCGTAGTGAAGCGTAAACCGGCGATTCACTTGGCTCGTTGTCGTCGGTTCGTCCGATTTCCTCCTCCGGAAGGCGGCGGCGTGCATAAAAACACCGAGAGGCGTCAGATGGCTCTTGATGGAAACTTTTATTGACCAAAACAAAAACGTGGGGGATGCAGCCACTGAACTCCGCGCTACCGCGCACTTTCCCAACTCGCCGATGTCGCTCCCTCTCTCTTGCTCGCCCACTTTCTTCCTCTTTGCTCAATCTGACAATGTCGGTCACTTTGAAATAAGAGCTGACCCCTTGGGGGTGCCAGTAACAACCGCTTGCATCGCGAGTGCCCGCCATTCATAACTTTATCCGGATGTAATTTTTAAAAAACCTGTCATTACCCGTCGACGGTATGTTTTGCCCGTCGACGTATTTACGTCATCGATGACGTCGACGACGTCGACTAGTCGGGACAGCTCTAAAATGGTGATACTCCTCTACTGTGTCTAAGAACAATCAAGTCATTCTTAAAGCTCTTTCCTGATCCCCTGACACTATCCCTACTCCCCCCTACCACATCTTGTCTCAATTGAGCCTCCAGAGTCTGTGCATTTTATCATGACATTTTCTGATAGATGCAAATGTGGCTGTCAGAAATTGTGATCCTCCCCAACTGTAGGTGGCGCCGTAACATTGACCCTTGCACTTTTTGCGATAGCCGATTAACCCAATTTTCAGCTCTGGGGTCCAATTGAAAGGAGTTGTACTAGGGAAAGTGGGGGCTGTCATTAGATCAGCAAAGAGCCTTAGAAGTGACTTGATTGATTTTAGACACAATAGGGGAGGATCACAATTTCTGACAGCCACGTCTGCACCTACCAGAACATGTGACAATAAAAATATTACAGGTACACGATAATTATTGGTCCGATAATAGGAATTATGACGTCATCCCAATAGATCCAATAACATTATTAATAGGACCGATAATATACGTATAATTTTTTTGGCACGGTGTTGGCGGTTTGGGATGTGTGTAGGGCTGCAGCTATCGAATATTTCAGTAATCGAGTAATCGATTGAAAATCCTATCGATTAATCAAGTAATCGGATAAAACATTTTTTAGGTAAAGAGCAATTATTAATATACATGAGAAAAGACATTTCATCTAATATTGAACCATTTTCAGTCAATCAATGTCTTTATTTTCGATGTACATTGTTGAAAACAGCCAACAATTGCCTCTCTGATGTGACTAGAATAAAAAAAAAAAGACCAATTCACTGCTTTCACTCCAAAAACTTTTAGAGCTTATAAAAACTATATACAGTGGGGAGAACAAGTATTTGATACACTGCCAATGGGTTTTCTCACTGTATATTTCTTACCTAAAAATGCCATTACGCTTGATAAAACACATCACTTAAAAGTTAGGCGTTTTTCCATCGTGTTTCAATTGAATTTCCATTTGTGTCAAGCTATTTTTAAGTTCTAGTTAAGTTTTAAGTTAGTCTAAACTAAGTCCTGATAGGATTTTGAGTTTTTGCAGTGTTCAAAATAAATGTATTGTAACATACCAGGTTATAATATGGCGGGGATATTTGCATGCGTTCCTGAATGCACCGCGTGACGTGCGTTGGTGAGGGAGGTGCGGGAGAGCGAGACACGTGCCTTCCTGTTGTTGTTGTCATTCCACAAGTTCCCAAAAAGATATTATTGCAACCTAACGAAGCGGGTGACTTTGTCAACGTTACAGTATGATACCTGCTGTATTGGAGCACATTACGGGCCAGTGCTACTTGGTGTTTTATCCAGCAATGACGACTGAGCTGAAATTGACAGTTAGCTTTATCATATTTTCATTTTACACCCTCATCACTCTACAGCGCTATGTTTCACTGATTAAATAAAGCCTATATGTAAGACACGTTAGCCACGCATCGACAGTGGTCTTAATAGAAACCTAGCGCTCCGCAGGGTCAATGTTGCGTACGTGAGCGAGTGACAGTAACGTTAATCTTATTAGCGCTTAGAAGTGTACTGCTTTAAGATGGCGGCTGTTTACTAACACCGCTGACTCTGTCATTTCGCATCTAGTTCAACATACAGTACATGTGATATCTATGAGACACATCAGATGCTACCTGCTACCACCGCATCATGCGGGCTAGTTTTTAGCAACGACGGCGTAGTTTGTAGCGACTGTCGGCTGCAGAAAGGTTTTTTATATATTTTTTTTATTGCTTCTTCCTCTACGCACGTCACATCAGCGCGTTGTCCCGCATTAAAAGTAGTCCGGGCAAAACGTGATGCTTAGAGCTGGCAAAATCAAACGATTCCTCGAGGTGAATAAAATCACTCAGATCAGTTTTTAAACTCGAGTTCAATTCAATTCAATTTTATTTGTATAGCCCTGGATCACAACAACATTGCTAGGCTTTGGAGAGGCAATATGATACACAATCAGAAACAGCAAATGAAGCAACAAAGATGAATAAATAAATTCAAGTCCTGGGTTTCCCAGGAGTTGCTCGAGTATTCGTTTCAGCTCTAGATGTGTGCGTTTGTTTCAACTCCTGTTTTGCCAGTACAACGTATTAGTGACTGTGTGTGGTTTGGGAGGAGGGAGTTTTACAACCAATCGAGCGCTTTCTTTCTGTGACGAAACGCTTAAGTGACGGCAGTGTGCAGCACGGCTGGCTAGTAAACAACAAGCATGGCGTCGGTTGTGTGGGATTTTTTAAAAAATTGTCGGTGGAGAACGCTTCACTTGCAATTTGTAACACATGCAAAGCCTAAGTTCCACGAGGAGGGGAAAAGTCGTCGACCTACAACACATCTTAATAAGCTACTTAAAAGATCACAATCGCTTCGATGGTGTTTAAAAATAGTATGAGGATGTGCGAGCTGCGAATGAAGCTGCCCATCACAGGTTCATCATTCCAAGCCGCCACCACTTTTCAGATGAATGTTTACCGGCAAATTATAATATGGCTGTCCCAAACGACTAATTTTCTCCCGATTAGTCAGCCGACTATTTTTACGATTAGTCAACTAATAATAAAAAAAAAAAAAAAAATTTAAAATTTTGTTTTTGTTTACTAATTTAGCAGTGAAATTTTTGTTGACGCTTATCAGTTCACAAAAAACATATTGGAACACTTAAATTATTTATTAGAGTACAAATAAACACGTAAATAACAATAATAAATCACAAATAAACAATGAGTTCAAATGCTGATAGAATTAACTAGTGTAGCATCCCGATTGAAAAGGTGGTCTCTTAAACTGATGGTTTACAACTTTTATTCCATCCTTGATGTAATCACACCGTAAGAGCTACGGTGCACACAAATAAAACAACACAATTAGAACTTAACAAAAACTTTTCACCTTTTTCCTTTTAAACCTTATTTATATATCAATGAATTGCCTTTACCTTAATTTATTACCTTATCATTGACAATCTCTCCCTTGAGTGCAATCACTGTATATACTGTATATATTTATGACCTTTTAACCTTATATAATTTTCTATACCATAAAATAAACCATAACATGAAATAAACCTTTCAGTTAGCATTAAGGACAATACTAATAGCACTTATAGGCCCATTGTCAATGAAACATTATTATTCAGTAAGGCGACAGCACCCTCTGGTGTACAAAAAATGAAAAAAAAAAAAAAATTACAAACTGGGTGACGGCGCATGAGGTGTTTATTCACGGCCGACGTGCAGCCAAGCTTGACATTGAAGAGACAGGACAGAAGAGTGTACCCTCCGTTGTTTCTTTGAAGTAAGTCAATGTTTTGGACACTCTGGTGCGCCTTTTTTGGCTTTGTGCCGCTTTCCCCGCTTGCATACAGAGCATCCGACATTCTGAACTTTCCACGCATATATTTTTCTGAACTTTCCACGCATATATTTTTTTTAACCCTTCATTAACCGTCGACGGGATGTTGTGCTCGTCGACGGATTTACGTCATGGATGACGTCGACTATGTCGACTAGTCGGGACAGCTCTAAATTAGAATGAGATTGCCACACTCGTCTATACTTTGATCGGCAATCATGCACGGCACATAAGTTTCACCACGGACAGTCTTGTCAGCATGCTTGGTCTGACGGTGCAGTGGCTGGATAAGGATTTCGTACTGTACAGAAAAGAAACCTCATGCTTCATTCAAAATGGGTTCACTCACTGCCGTTTATATGGATTCTTATAAGGCAAGCCATTATTGCTTTTTATTCTACCATATTTGATAATGAGGAATGCGCTTTCACTAAATTTATAACTTGTTTCAGTGTTATAGTTATTTACTTTTGGATACTGTGAAGAGTCTTAATGCACTTTTTGTTTCAATTAAATTTATCAACATTTACCAATAAGTATTTCTTTACTGGAATCGTAGCCTTGGCTTATGCAAAGTTTTGTGACTGTTCTAGAGGCCTTATTTTTCTATCTTTGAGTGATGAACCTTACAATGGCAATTGGCAAATATTTGCATTTTAAAGTGTTATTTTTAAAAGTTATTGAGAGGCCTTTTGGTTATTGATAGGCTTGCTGTCCCATAATTGCCAGGTTAAGTTGTTTAATGGACCAAGACCATAACAGTCTCCTGCCCTGTAGCATCAAATGTTTTTATCTGATGACAAAGCACAATACCTGTTGGGTTTATCTTTTTAGTTCTGTGCTCATTGTTCAGGGAACACCTCTTCAATGACACTGACTAATTGATTGTGATTGACTCAAATTATAGTTATTTGAAAAAATAAATATTGGCACTTTATTTGAAGTCGCAACTGTTCTTGTCTTTGTTTTGTTCATTATAATAATGTTCATGTCATAATGAAAAATCTGGTTAGGTCAAAGGCAAATCTATGTTGAATCCACCACTAGTTTTTTTTAACCTCCAGGGGTTCAAAAACTGCGAATATACATTTTAAAAATTATATATTTATTTTCGGTTACCGGTATCGGCTTTGAGGAGCAGGAAGTTATCGATAACGTTTTTTTAAAAAATGGATATCGTCCACCCCTAAAAAAATATAGGTCCTGGAGGTGGTTTTGAGTAAATACATATTCAGATGACGGTAAAAGAATGTCAGATGAGTAAGGATTTGTCTTTTGATGGGCTGGGCAAGAGCATAAGGAAAATACAGCGAGATCAATCACTGACTACGGCATATTAGGGATGTCCCGATCCAGGTTTTTGCACTTCCGATCCGATACCGATACTGGCCGAGACCGGCCTATCTGAGCATGTATTAAAGTTTAAAGTTATTTAGCCTCCTTACTTTGTTGTCAGACCCATTTTGAAAAGGGTTTTAGTACTCTTGATAACAACTAGCCAGCTGAGTTACTGTAGATGAGTTTGAATAACACACAATGGTTGGTAACAAGAAACTGACTTGTTTATTCAGTGACAAACACAAAACATTATAAATAACACACAGAAATGGCATAGTCAGTCAGTAAAACGTGCAAATAATTTTGTAAACTGTCAGTGGAAAATTCCACAACCCCCCCAAGCTATTAGATGCTTTTAATGTTTCGTGCATTAGTTACAAAAATTGTATAAAAAGCCTCTCAGGTTTAAATATACGACTATTTCAGTATCAAGTTAACATTTTAAAACAGTAAATAAAATACTCAAGTCCCCATTCTGTATCAGCAGCTTTAAACTACATTCAATTAATTAGCGACTCAACTGTTAAAGTTGTTAAAATTGCTCCCGTTATTCCATAATTTCCCTTCTGTCTACTTTGGACATGTGAGAGTTTAAAAACTGTTCTGAAGATAGATTCAAGTCAAGATTTTGCCGATTTAGGAGTATTTTGGATAAAAAGTTAATTAGGTTGGCTTGGAAGGTTCACTACAACAGCCTACAAGGGAAGTCTCCTGCTTTAAGATGGCGGCTGTTTACTAACGCACGTAGTTTTCAATGCACGTGTTGCTAACGCCGTCAAGTCTGTCCTTTTGCATCTAGTTCTATATACATATGATATCTATTAGACAAGCATGACCTTTACTCTCGGGACGCAATGCGGTCCGTTTCTCATTGCGTCCCGAAGACCGCGCTGTGTATTAGTTCCGCTTTACTTGTCATATTTCAATAATCGGAATTTGGATGTTTGTGAATCGTTCTCGAATCTTCCACGGCCGAATCGCTCAAGGATGTAATGATGGCTGGGCATGTTGTACCGTGGTTCTAATGCTGCGTTCAAGAAAAGTGGGGTGTCGGACTTTTCTGATCTCCGACTAGGAAAATATCATTGGAACGCCACTCGAACTGGGAGGTTCAAGTCGCGAAGTCAGAGAAAAAATAACTACCCTGACTTCCAAGTTGTTTCAATCTGACGTCATTGGACAAAATGGCGCTCAAGAAAACGTATTGAATGATAACACAATAATGAAGTAAATCAAGTTTATTTGAGATGCCATGTATTTTTTTCTCATACAGTGAATTATCTTTGTTGTGCTATGTTTTTATATTGACGATCAGCAAAGGATTTAACTAAAAAAAGGCAGTTTACAGTGTGGGCTATAACGCAGCCGTCGTTTTTCCTCTACTATTTGATCGGTAATAGGAAGGCAGGTTCACTGGAGGTCAAAATGTCTTTGGATGGCCAAAATAAAAAACACCTCGTCGCGATCAGCCATCTTTGTTGTTTACATTTGCTTGGAACGCTTTGAGGTCGGACTGGTACCATCCGAGTGGGATAAATCCGACTTCCCACTTCTCTGGAATGCAGCATAAGTGTTGGATGGTGCGTCTTTACTCACGAGAGATAATAGCTCGTCATCCAGAATGAATTCTTCGGCAATGACTCTTGTTATTCCCTGGGCTTTGGGACTGTCGAGTGCCAGTTTGTCACACATAGCAAAGTTTCTGCCAGTGTTAGTTGCGTAAGACCTCTCTTTTTGTCTTCGGTTTTCTTAACATACTCCTTATATTGTTTGTGGTGGTATGTCGCTAAATGCTTGATTAGGTTGGTTGTATTAAAACTTCTTACAGCTTTACCACCACCACGCTTGACTTTATTGTGGCATATGTTGCACTCTGCCTCTTCGTCTTTGTCGTCCTTTAAGGTGAAATGATCCTACACAGCTGACATTTTTACCGATAAAGTCTCGGTAGATTCGGAGACGGCAATGTAGTGTGTTGAAGGTGTGCCTTAAAATGCGGACCGGATTTTAGGGAAACCGAAGCAAAAACTGGAATGGATTATGTATATCGGTGCGCTGGAAAACCCGGACCGGATTTAAAAAAAAAAACTATCAGAAGTCTGGATCGGAATTTTTCCGTGTCGGCCGATCCGATACCGATGCACATTTTTTTGCCCATATCGGCCTATATGCCATAGAGATGTCATCGGATCGGGACATCTCTATGGCATATATACTTTTATATCATTAGCCTTATACATTTAAAATTGTGAATGCATGTGTGTGTAAGAAAGTCATAAGTTAAAAGAATATACCGTATTGGCCCGAATATAAGACGGTGTTTTTTGCATTGAAATCAGATTGAAGAAGCTGGGTCGTTTTATAATCGCGTTCTAGACGTTATACCCATTCACGACGCTAGATGGCGCCAGATATCAATAAAGCGATGTTCTGTCATGATCTCAGCGGTCTAGACATTTTACCCATTCACGACGCTAGATGGCGCCAGATATCATTGAAGTGATTTTCTGTCATGACATCTCAGATATCTCAAGTTTAACCAGTTGGCATTACTTTATTGGTTTTTCCTTATTCAGATTTGTTTCAAGACTACAATTACAGTTAGATTTCACTTTGATGGTTAATGCAGTTATTGCAATTTTGTTGTTTCATCACAATAGATTTGTTTATTTACATTTCAAAAACCCGAAGTCATTCATTTACAAATGTGATTCCACTTAAGTTTACATGTTTAAATGTTCAGATGTTAAGATTTGAATGAGGCAAAATAATATGCTTTTTCTCTCAAATATATTGTTATAATCATTTGTTTCGGATGTACTGTAATTATTTTGTGTGTAAAAAATAATTTGGGGTTCAAAAAGTTTTTTTCAAACTTGAGTCTTGAAAAAGAGGGGGTCGTCTTATAATCAGGGTCGTCTTATATTCGGGCCAATACGGTAAGTAATTTATAAGAGCAAACAATTCCATAATATCACAAATATAATACGGTACCTAATTTAGAAAAGCGCACATTTTCACAACATCAAAAGCCATACATTTTATGTCATTTATTTAATGGGATATTTACACAACAACTTGATCATGACAAAGAATAATACCAATTTATTACAGTGGACTATTTCACAATGTCAAAAATTCACATGAAACATTCAATTTTTTAAAGCATTTTCTTAATAACGATGTCCTGATCCAATGTCATGATGTTAATACAGTGAAAGCGAATATTAGCCTTGGCAACTTGTAGCGAGCCTCGTTTACAAAGCAAATGACAGTTCACGCCGTTGGCGTAAGTTGTCTTCTTCGATTCCTCTTCGTCGTTGCTGTCGGCCTTGCTGTTGGCAACATCGCCTTCCTTTGCCACAGAATCTGACGGATCGCAAATTTCGGTACAACGCTGGCAATAAGAATTCATTTTTCAGGCATGAAAATCTCTCACCTTTCGGCGAAATTCGCCGTTTTGAAGTCAAAAAGGATGACCTACGTGAATCGTGTAGATCCGAGGAGAAAAATTTAAAGGGGGGGGGGGGTCGTTTGTAGGCATGTGCCAGTTACCTTCACGGATTACCATGCTATGAAAACGTCGCGGTTACAAAACCACTAAAATTTTCCGTCATACAGTAGTACGTATTCGTTATTTTTCATGTGTCGAAAATGCAGCCAGAATTAGCTTGGCGCGGCAGCGCTTACCCCTTCCCCTGTTTGATGCTGCGTGTGTCAGTGACGCTATTCCAGCAAACCCAAAAACAAGCACTCCAAACGCAAGGCGTAAATTCTTCAATTTATTGATCTCTCAAATCGTGGTAACTGAAATATACCAAATGAATACATTTAAAACGTTGTACACTCGTATTTTTCCACATGTGAGTAGCTTCAACAGTTTAGCTTCATGAAAAAGTTCGTCAAAAACAAAACACACATTTTCCTTTCAAATTCAATACACAAAGTTACTAAAAACTTACAAAGACGAATGATAGGGCAAGGCTTAGCTAGGACAGCAACTTCATTGAGGTTAATCACAGCCGCTGAGAGAGAAACAAGTTTGTATGCGGGGAGGAAAAAAAAAAAAAAAAAGAGCGTCAAAGATCGCTAATTGCGACAGATGATCTTGTACTAAGCACAAATTCACATTCGCTGGAGGAGGTAAAGTATCACTCCCAATTGTTTATAGATGAATGCATTTGCCAGCATATTGAATTTAGTGAGTAATGGTTTTCGTTTTCATATTTTGTGGTATGACAAAGTTACTGCCGTTCGTTGCAGCTTGCGTTGAACACTGCCGGAGCGTCCGGTGAAAAAATAGCTCCCGTTAAGGTAGCGTCAAGCTTGTGTATTTAACGGTAATATAAAAGCAGTGTTGTCAATAACGCGGTATCGTAATGCGTAACTAATCTGATTACTTTCTTTCAGTAAAGAACAATCTAACGCGTTCATTTTTCTAAATCAGTAATCTGAGTAAAATTACTTTCCTTGATGCCTGTGCGTTACTATTTTGTTATTGCCCCATAATGTGTGTAGAATGAAGAATACTGTAGTCATGGGAGTGACATCACATGTCACATTTTTTAATCGGGGATGGAACAAAAAGGGTCACGTGTATTACCATGATGCGTGAGCGCTGGGAGTTTGCGGCCAAAACAACATAGCCTTGCTACCTCGCCAGGATGCAATGAAATAGGCAGGAGATATACTACAAACGGCTGCATTTGCACACTGGAAACACAGCCATTACTTCACATTTTTGTCCAGTAAAGATAACAAAAATATCTCCGTGCGCTGCAAACTGCGCTGGCTCAAAAAGACTGTCCACCGCTATAAGCATCCAATTCAAGCACCACTTGGAATTACAGCACAACAGGTAACACGACAGCCAGGACTTTTTGATACTGCTCGTGCTCAATCCTCGGTTCAAGCTCAGTTGTTGTTGAGGGTTTTGAAAGCTTAGGTTTAAAGAAATTCTAAATACCCATCTTGCCTCCTCAGCTGTAGTTTTGGCTAAGCAATGCAAACGGCTGTCTCTAAGGTTCTATAGTCACATGATCTGTTCGAAAAATAATTAGGACCCATTATGAAATACTTTGAAGGATTCCTGTTCATTTTATTCATTTGTGTTGTTTGTTTTATTGCTCTAAAACTTTTAAAACTTTTAACAACATTTTAAGGGCCATATTCAATGGTCTTTATTTTAAAGGGGAAGTTCAGAATTTTTTACATTAGGCTTAATCTTTGAGTTAGCCGGGGTTTAATTAGTCGTTGGAAATGATTTGAACAAATTCTGTGCAGTTTGACAGTTATTTGTTAGTTTCAGGGCTCCGGAGTGGCTAAGCTAGCGCGAGTCAATGGTGGTTGAAATCAACTCCTTCAACTAATTAAACCCCCGTTAACTCGAATATTAAGCCTTATGTGAAAAATTAAAATGGTCAAATTCGCCACATGTAGGACGTTTTGCCGACGGCGGACATTTTGGCAGAACGCCGGAACATATTTCCTCCACACCTTTCTCACCTTTTAAACCCCTGACCCATTTTCATGCCTGATTTTTAATGTTAAAAGTAGTGCTGTCAAGGGATTCAAATTGTTAATCGCATTTTTCATAGTTTACTGGTGGTTAACCAATTCCCCATTACAGTACATCACTCTTTGCTTTTAATAGTGAAAAACCGCAAAGTAGTGTCACCCCCCGCCCCTTTTTTTTTAAACATAATTTTTTTTAGTGTGTATATTTATCAGTAAGTGTATATAAAGTCCTATAAATGCATATGTTATCATTAGAACATTAACGAATAGTGAAACTATAAAATAAAATATTAATAATATAAGTTATGAACATAAAGTAATGCATGAATAATATAACTAATACATACTGTACACTCATTCTCTAGCTTTCAAATGATACGTGTGTGTGTGTGTGTGTGTGTGTGTGTACATATGAACGTAGATGTAAATAGTGTTTACATAAATGTTTTTAGAACTTTTATTTTTATCAGATGCTTATGATTAAAAAATCCACGATGCACTGAGAGTGCGAAAGTTGAGCCGTGAAGTAACGAGGGGTCACTGTATATCATCTAATTTTAATACTACTGCCATATAGCGTTTAAACGATGAATAGCATGCAGTTAACTCGTGATTAATCTCATTTTAATTTTTTTTTTATATCAAAAATGATTATATATTTGAAGTTTCAAATCCACTTATTGGCACAGGAGTTGACCAATGTGCTTAATTCAAATTTATAGTGCATATGACAAGAAGAACCATGTGTATTTCATATTACATGCTATATTTTATGCTCCTGGAGGAAACGGACCATTTGGCTGTATGCGGACGCAATTATTCAACTTTTTGAATCCCGAGCCATGAAAATGTGTGACAGATTGAGGAAGAAGCTGGATTTTACGGACTTTTCCCTTTATTTTTTTCACGTTATGCCAGCCCAGTGTGCTGCATGTTTTACACTCGTGAGAATGTGATCCGTTTTGGGTTTCCAAAAGATGCTGTTCGCTGCGAAGAATGGCCAATACAATTTCTTCCAACAAACGAGGGACTGTTGGATTGACGTGGAAATTTCATTTGATGTCAAATAATTTTTTTATGTCACACGTTCTAATCAAGAAGTGGTTTGCTGCTAGACTAGTTATCCAACCTAGGTCCCACCTGCCACTGCATCAAGGACTGTCTGATCAACTGACCCCAACACATGAAGCCGGGTCCCCACCTCTTTTCCACCCGCCCGCTCAGCATCGGCTCACTTAAAGGCTTCGTGCCGATTCCACTCCTCTATTCACACGACACGCATGACTGCAGCCCCACCCACCCTGAGAACATCATTGTGAATTTGCAGACGACACAATGGTGGTTGGGATGAGCACAGATGTGAACGAGGCGGCCTACCGGGATGAGGTCCTCAGACCCGGTGAGTGGTGCACCTCCAACAACCAGGCAGTGAATATTTCCAAGACTAAAGCCAGGTCTATACCTGATGCATCCGCGTGGTCAGCATGCCTTCACACGGAAAACGGATGTCATTTCAGCGACCCGCCTTCCTTTCCGTGCGGCGCTGGAACATGTCAGATTTCCGCACTGCGCACGTGTCGGAATTTTTTTAAAACTGATGCATGGTATACTGTATAAACTAACTGCCTTTGGCGGAGGCAAGTGGAGAAAATCCATCAACACTTGTGGAAGAACATGGCGGACAAACTCCTTATTGCTGCGGTTCGCGAACATTTGTATAATTCTGCCGATAAAGACCACCAGGATCAACATGTCATAAACAACTCTTGGAAAGAGACTGCAAAACACTTGGAGGGACAAAGAAGCCATCAAATAGTTGTGCACGAATTTAAGAGACGGCTTTGTAAAGGAAAAAAAAAGCGCGAAGGTGAAATAGCGGAGTTGCTGGTGGAGCACCAAATTTACCAGTATTGAATGAAAAGGGCGTGCTCTCCTCATTCATCAAACACCGGGAAACGCAGACAAAATGACAAACTCTGTACATCTCGTTTTCGCGCGGAACGTTCAACGCGTCAGGCAGAAATTTGGGGTGGGAACCTCTTGGTACCTCACAATACGATTTGCGATACAAAGTTCACGATAACAATGATCTCACGATATGGCGATCAAGATTATCATACATTGGTCAGGAAATCCTTCTAGGATATTGTACAAAACAACTAATAAACAGAAAAAAGTTCTATCTTCGTCCTTCTGCTCTAAGTTTATCATGAGTAGACGTCCAGTCCATTTGAACTGGGAGGGTGGCAGCGATGAACACCTCCCTCTTCAGACGGACCGCTCCCACTTCTATGGCCGTCAGTGGCAGCCAATGGCCTTTTCAGGTCATTACCTTTTGATTTTCAGTGACTTCCTGTTGATTTTGGGTTACAGAACAGGAAGTGACCCGGGAATCAACAGGCAATTACCTTTAAAAGCCCTAAAACGTACAGAAAGTAAATGTCCCAAACATCTGAAAGAGGGACTGTGAATGTTCTGATTTTGGCGTTTGTTCATTAGCACTTCCCAGTCTTAATGGATTGGGCGTCGAGTGCCGTCAATGGCAGCCATAGAGTTAACTGAAACACTATTATGGTGGAAGATTTTGGTAACAACTTTTGTTGGTTCCTTTTGTTTTTTAAATTTTATTTTAACATTTACACCTTTTAAAAAGGATATCTCGATTATTGGCTTGAGCTTATCGATAAACTTTTGGTATGGAAAGCATCACGATATAATACCATTTCGGTATTTTGTCACACACACCCAAAATATATATATAAATATAAACGATATCGATAACTTCCTGCTCCTTAAAGACGTTACCGATATGGATAACCGATAATAAATATTAGAGGTGCACGATAATCATAATGGGAATTATGACGTCATCCTAATAAATCCTATAACAATATATTTTATCGGGCCTATTAATAATATTTTGGGCACGGTGTCGGATTGGGACGTGTGCGTTTGTTTCCGCTCCTGTTTTGCCAGTATGCAAAGTTTTGTTACTGTTCTAGAGGCCGTATTTTCCTTCACTGAGTTTTAAACACTTCTATGGCAATTCGCAAATGTTTGCATTTTACAGTGTTATGTTTACAAGTTCTTGAGAGACCTTTTGGTTATTGATAGTGTGACCGCACACGAGGTAGGCCAGGCCAGGAAGGAGCTTGAGATGCCAAGGTGTCCAACCAAACAGTTCTTTATTCAGAAAAAACAGCTGCTTTCCCCAAAAGAAAAAGGCCGAAATGTGGCACAAGAAGTAACGAAGCAAACAATCAACTAAAATGTCTGAAAAAGGGCAACTTAGGTCTGGTCCCATCAAAATACTTTCTTCCAAGTTTTTCTGTCAGTCTGCTTCCGCCTCTCCCTTGGCTTCATCTGGTCGTCTCTTATATTGTCCTCCAGGCCAGCTGCAATTAAGTGGCTTAAGCAGCCACACCTCGAGGCGTGCGGCATGCTAGGAAGCGTAGTCTTTGGGCTGGCGGCCATTTTGACTGGATTCTTCAGCTCTGGAAAAAGAATGTAACGGCCCTCCACCACCTGTCCCCGCATGATGTCACATTAGGCTTGCTGTTCTATAATTGCCACGTTAAGAAAGTTGTTTCATGGACCAAAACAACAAAAGTCTCTTCTCCTGTTGCACCAAATGTTTTATCTGCTGACAAAGCACAATATTTGTTGGGTTTATGTTTGTTTTACGTCAGTGCTCAATGTTCAGGGAAACACATCGTCAATGATATTGACTGATTGATTGTGATTAACTTAAATTATATTTATTTGAAAAAAAAATAATACGGGCACTTTATTTGAATTCAAAACTGTTCTTGTCTTTGTTTTGTTCATTATAATAATGTTCATGTCATTATGAAAATTCTGGTTCGGTCGAAGGCAAATCAATGCTGAATCATCCACTAGTATTTTTGACCTACAGGTGTTCAAAAACTTAGCATGGTACCCACGGGTTATTAAAAGTATTAAAAAAGCATTGAATTTAGTTTTCCATTATTAAAGGTATTAAAAGTATTAAATTAGCTGTTGTAAGTCTGGAATTTTTTCACCGTGGTCTTAATTTTCAAGAACATCTCTGCAACCTAAATTATATCCGTGACGAAGTTTTTTTTTTTTTTTCTTAAATCCATAACGAAGATGACGCATAGAATTTTTATGATGCACTGCACTACAAATCGAAATGCAACTTGTGCCACCACAACCGGCAAAACGGAGAATCCACCCACCTCTGCATCGGGAATGTGTCCGTTTGTCGGTGGAACGAAAACCCTGCAGGCAGAAGTATTGTGGATTCTGAACACCAAAACAGACCACCATTCATATACTTCAAATGAGTCCATTGGTGATCTGTTCGGATATTACGTAATTTTTGGTCGGCATCGGCTGTCACAATGTTGGTCATATTGCGTTTTGTTCCAGAGGGCGCATTCCTGATGTCGTAACTGTCTTTTGTAACGAATTTTCAGTTGGCAGAAAAAAAAAACCGCGCGTTTTCTTAATGTTTAAATAGTCTACATATTTTTATGATCATTATAAATGCATTTACACAATTAAATAACGCTGGAAAAGTTTGTTAAACATAATGTTGGTCAAATCGTGTTTTTTCCGGAGGGAGCATTCCCGACTTCGTAACTGCAGCCAATTTAAGCTCATCAAGAGTTTAAGATTGAGGTAAAATCGGGCCTGAAAAATCCAGCCCGACCCGAACTGGTCTGCGAGTATTAAAGCCCGACCCGCGTTTTGTGTGATAACATTTGTGATGATGTCTGCATAAAAGCCTGTCTTTTGTAACAAATTCTCAGTTGGCAGAAAAAAACCTGCACATTTTCTTAATGTTTAAATAGACTACATATTTTTATGATCATTATAAATTTCTTTACACAACGAAATAACGCTGGAAAAGTTTGTTAAATATAAACAAACATGCGGTTTTGCGTGTGTGTGTTTAAAAAATTCTGACATTTTATAATGTTACTTTAGACGTGTTTTAATTGTATCTTCAATATATGTGCATTCTTTTGTCAAACACTTAGTAATTGAGGTTAAATTTGATGTTCAGCTTTATTTAATATTATTCAATATGATGTAAATAATGGGTGCAAGAAAAGTATTAATTTTCAGTTGAAATGGCATTAAAAAAGGTCTTAAAAGTCTTGAATTTAGATTTATCAATTCTGGGGGGACCCTGCTTAGGTGAATAAACATTGAAAAATTATATATATATTATCGGTTATCGTATGGGTATTGGCCTTGAGGAGCAGGAAGTTATCGGTTTAAAAAAAAAAAAAGGATATCGTGCACCCTTAATAAATATATAAATTTTAAATGTATATTCAGTTTTTGAACCCCTGGTGGTTAAAAAAAACTAGTGGCGGATTCAACATAGATTTGCCTTTGACCTAACCAGATTTTTCATGATGACATGAACATTATTATAATGGACAAAACAAAGACGAGAACAGTCTCGACTTCAAATAAAGTGTCAATATTTATTTTTGTCAAATAAATATAATTTGAGTCAATCACCATCAATTAGTCAATGTCATTGAAGAGGTGTTCCCTGAACAAGGAGCACTGAACTAAAACATAAACCGAACAGGTATTGTGCTTTGTCATCAGAGAAAAATATTTACAGCAACAGAAGAGAAGACTGTTGTGGTCTTGGTCCATGAAACAACTTTCTTAATCTGTTAATTATATGACTGCAAGCCTATCAATAACCAAAAGGCCTCTCAATAACTTACTAACACGGTAAAATGCAAACATTATACTGCATAGTAAGGTTCACCACTCATTCCTCACTATCAAAAATATGGTAGAACAAAAAGGATTAATGGCTTGCCTTATAATAATCAATATAAACGCCAGTGATTGAACCCATTTTTAGATAAAGCATGAGGTTTCTTCTCTGCACAATACGAAATCCTTGTACGGCCACTTCCTGTCAAGACTAACATTACACGTCCATATGTCCGTGGTGAAAGTGGTGCATGGTTGCCGATCGAAGTATGGAAGAATGTCGCAATCTCATCATACTTTGCCGGCTTGGAATGATGAACCTGGACTCCAGATGACGTCTTCGATGAGTGAATAGGGTTGGTTGTTTAGCGCCATAATTTCTGTGATCATGTTTGTGATCGCTTTAGCCCTCGGTCATCTTTGTGAAACTTTTCAAAGGCCTCGTTAAACGGTACAACCTAACAACTTTTTTAGCTGGCGTTGGAATTGGATGGGCGGCTCCGTGCGCAGCTCGCGCGTCCTCGTACTCTTTTAAAACGCCATCGAAGCGATTGTGATATTTTAAGTGGCCTATTAAGATGCGTTTTAACTCGATGCTTTTTTCCCCTCGTCGTGGAACTTCGACTTTTCATTTGTTACCAATTGCGACTGAAGCGTTTTCCAATGACAACTTGAAAAAAATCCCACTCTACCGACGTATTAGCCAGCCGTGCTACACACTGCCGTCACTTGAGTGTTATTTAACAGAAAGGGAGCGCTTGATTTGTGGCACAACTCTGTCTTCTTAAACCACACACAGTCACTGATACATTGTACTGGCAATACAGGAGTGGAAGCGAACGCACACATCCCAATCCACCGACACCATGCCAAAAATATTACACTGTATATTACGGGACCTATTAGTAGTGTTGTATTTATTGGGATGACATCATAAGTCCTATTATCGGTCCAATAATTATTGTGTACCTATAATATAAACCAGCCTTAAGGAACTCATCCTGGACTTGCGATGTCAGAAAACCAACCCTGGCCCCCTGTTAATCAACAGCAAAAGCATGAAGCAAGTGGCATCCTTCAAATTACTTGTGGTTCACATCTCTGCTGACCTCTCCTGGGCAACCAACACCGCTGCACTGTTTAAGAAGGCGCAACAAAGACTCCACTTCCTGAGAATGCTTAGGAAGTGGACTCGACACCATCCTGTTGGTGACCCTCTACTGCTCAGCCATTGAGAGCCTGCTTGCCTATGCTGTGTCAGTCTGGCACTCAGGCCGCACAGAAGCAGATAGGAAAAGACTACAGAGGGTGATAAAAATGGCACAAAAGGTCATCGGCTGGCCGCTTCCTCCTTTGTTCACTATCTACAACTTTTCGTGCCTAGGAAGAGCAACGAGCATCATAAAAGGCTATACACACTAGGGCTGAACAATATTGGAAAAAACTTACATTGCAAATTTTTGGGGGTTTGCAATACAGTATATTGTGGTATATACACTCACCGGCCACTTTATAAGGTACACCTGTCCAACTGCTCGTTAACACTTAATTTCAAATCAGCCAATCACATGGCGGCAACTCAGTGCATCTAGGCATGTAGACATGGTTTAAGACAATCTCCTGCAGTTCAAACCGAGCATCAGTATGGAGAAGAAAGGTGATTTGAGTGACTTGGAACGTAGCATGGTTGTTGGTGCCAGAAGGGCTGGTCTGAGTATTTCAGAAACTGCTGATCTACTGGGATTTTCATGCACAACCATCTCTAGGGTTCACAGAGAATGGTCCGAAAAAGAAAAAATATCCAGTGAGCGGCAGTTCTGTGGGCGGAAATGCCTTGTTGATGCCAGAGGTCAGAGGAGAATGGCCAGACTGGTTCGAGCTGATAGAAAGGCAACAGTGACTCAAATAACCACCAGTTACAGCCAAGGTAGGCAGAAGAGCATCTCTGAACGCACAGTACGTCGAACTTTGAGGCAGGTGGGCTACAACAGCTGAAGACCACACAGGGTGCCACTCCTTTCAGCTAAGAACAGGAAACTGAGGCTACACTTTGCACAAGATCATCGAAATTGGACAATAGAAGATTGGAAAAACGTTGCCTGGTCTGATGAGTCTCGATTTCTGCTGCGACATTCGGATGGTAGGGTCAGAATTTGGCGTCAACAACATGAAACCATGGATGCGTCCTGCCTTGTATCAACGGTTCAGGCTGATGGTGGTGGTGTAATGGTGTGGGGAATATTTTCTTGGCACTCTTTTGGGCCCTTGGTACCAATTGAGCATCGTTGGAACGCAACAGCCTACCTGAGTATTGTTGCTGACCATGTCCATCCCTTTATGACCACAATGTACCCAACTTCTGATGGCTACTTTCAGCAGGATAATGCGCCATGTCATAAAGCTGGAATCATCTCAGGCTGGTTTCTTGAACATGACAATGAGTTCACTGTACTCAAATGGCCTCCACAGTCACCAGATCTCAATCCAATAGAGCATATTTGGGATGTGGTGGAACGGGAGATTCGCATCATGGATGTGCAGCCGACAAATCTGCACCAACTGTGTGATGCCATCATGTCAATATGGACCAAACTCTCTGAGGAATGCTTCCATCACCTTGTTGAATCTTTGCCACGAAGAATTGAGGCAGTTCCGAAGGCAAAAGGGGGTCCAACCAATTACTAGCATGTTGTACCTAATAAAGTGCCCGGTGAGTATATATTGCAATATTAAAATCAGAAGAATTTTCACCAGATGACTTAAATAGCTCTGTTTGGCAAGACTTTGTTTGATTCACCATGTTTTTGTATTAGTGTATTGCGATCAGAATTTTAGTGTATGAATGATCTTTATTCAGAAATCTCACAATGGGTCCATTGCACACACACCAACAATTTGAAAATTATACCATACATACAGAAACATGGTAAAAACGCGATAGCGCTAATGCGCACATCGCGATGGCGATATTCAAATGATATACAGTGCAGGCCTAATACACACCCCAGCTTCCACTTCTTCAACCCGTTGTCCAATGGCAAGCGCTACAGGACCATAACAGCCAAAACAAACTCTGGGAGTTTCTTTTCAAGAGCTGTCACCATACTCAACTCCAGTTTGAATGGAAATGTCACGGTCATTGCACTGCTAATGCCATTAAATTGTCACATGCATCTCACTAAGTAAATTGTTCTCAGACATCTGTCTCAATCTGGGTACTGCATAGGCAATATTTGCTCTGTTACAACAATATTGATGCACGATTTTCATCATATCAGGTCAACCATCTGCCTCCCGTTATGAATACTGTAAATTGTCATATATGCACTGTTGCACTCCTGTACATTACGACTTGCTGCTTATCACTTATTCACTTCATTCCCAATTTGTGTACACTGGAACCTGTGTTTTTATACTTTTGCTTTTGTTTCATGTGGTGCATGTTATGACGAAGCTTTAGCTCTTGTCTACAATGACAATAAAGGCTTTCTATTCTATTTTCGCTGTGATTGGGCTGAAGACAGTCTTTCCCCATCTGGCAACCCTGACCACAACACAATCACGTCACATCCCCACATTTGCAGAGCTTGAAAACGTAAGTTGCAAAAATTTGCTCACAAATTTACACTTTGGTATATATTGCTCTGTGGCCATCTTTACGGTGGCAGCAGTAGGACGGGAGTTCAAGTCCTCATGTCTACTTCCGCGCTGTCCTTTTGCATTTGTGTTGCGGGCCATTTTCATTCGTGTTGCGGGCTATTGGGGTTGGTTTGCATGGCTATTTGCAATCGTGCTTTGGCCAATTTCCATGCCTGTTTTTTTTTTTTTTTTTTTTTTGCGAAGCTTCTGGAATTGGCACTCTTGTTGTGGCAATTTGCATTTTGTGCTTTTTTCTTTTTAACGGCGTTTTTTACTTTGCAGTTTGCCTGACACAAGTTTGCAAAAGAAGAAATAAGACTTGTTTGTGGTCTTGGTCTTGCAGATGCCAGCCAAGCTCATCTTCCTGAGCACCAGGAGTCTGCATGCTTCGAGGAGGAGGAAGAAGCGTCATCATGCATCAAGGAGGAGGAGAAAGAGTTCATACACCTTCAAGGTCATCTCAAGCGTTTTTTTTTCTTTCAGATGAGGCAGAAATTAAATATAGTAACTTCTCATGAATCCGGAAATGTTATTCAGTCTAATATAGCATTTTTATCAAATCACATTGTTTGATTTTTGAAGAATTTATTTGCAAATCATGGTGGAAAATAAGTATTTGGTCAATACCAAAAGTTCATCTCAATACTTTGTTATGTACCCTTTGTTGGCAATCACGGAGGCCAAACGTTTTCTGTAACTCTTCACAAGCTTTCCACACACTGTTGCTGGTATTTTGGCCCATTCCTTCATGCAGATCTCCTCTAGAGCAGTGATGTTTTGTGGCTGTTGTTGGGCAACACAGACTTTCAACTCCCTCCACAGATTTTCTATGGGGTTGAGATCTGGAGACTGGCTAGGCCGCTCCAGGACTTTGAAATGCTTCTTACGAAGCCACTCCTTTGTTGCCCTGGCTGTGTGTTTGGGATCATTGTCATGCTGAAAGACCCAGCCACGTCTCCTCTTCAATGCCCTTGTTGATGGAAGGAGATTTTCACTCAAAATCTCTCAATACAAGGCCCCATTCATTCTTTCCTTTACACAGATCAGTCGTCCTGGTCCCTTTGCAGAAAAACAGCCCCAAAGCATGATGTTTCCACCCCCATGCTTCACAGTGGGTATAGTGTTCTTCGGATGCAATTCAGTATTCTTTCTCTTCCAAACAGGAGAACCTGTGTTTCTACCAAAAAGTTCTGTTTTGGTTAAAGCTGACCATAACACATTCTCCCACTCCTCTTCTGGATCATCCAAATGCTCTCTAGCGAACCGCAGACGGGCCTGGACGTGTACTTTCTTCGGCAGGGGTACACGTCTGGCAGTGCAGGATTCCCTGCGGCGCATTGTGTTACTGATTGTAGCCTTTGTTACTGTGGTCCCAGCTCTCTGTTGGTCATTCACTAGGTCCCCCCATGTGGTTCTGGGATTTTTGCTCACTGTTCTTGTTATCATTTTGAAGCCACGGGGTGAGATCTTGCATGGAGCCCCAGATCGAGAGAGGTTATCAGTGGTCTTGTATGTCTTCCATTTTCTCATAATTGCTCCCACAGTTGATTTCTTTACACCAAGCGTTTTACCTATTGCAGATTCAGTCTTCCCAGCCTGGTGCAGGTCTACAATTTTGTCTCTGGTGTGCTTCGACAGCTCTTTGGTCTTGGCCATAGTGGAGTTTGGAGTGTGACTGACTGAGTTGTGGACAGGTGTCTTTTATACCGATAATGAGTTAAAACAGGATCCATTATTACAGGTAACGAGTGGAACCTCGTTAGACCTCGGTAGACCTCGTTAGAAGAAGTTAGACCTCTTTGACAGCCAGAAATCTTGCTTGTTTGTAGGTGACCAAATACGTATTTTCCACTCTAATTTGGAAATAAATTCTTTAAAAATCAAACAACGTGATTTTCTGTTTTTTTTCCACATTCTGTCTCTCATGGTTGAGGTTTACCCATGTTGACTATTACAGGCCTCTCTAATCTTTTCAAGGAGGAGAACTTGCACAATTGGTGGTCGACTAAATACTTATTTGCCCCGGGGCCAGCAGGAAAAGTCTTGATGGTTGTTAGTGCTCGCGCCTACGGTCTCTTCTTTCGTCCATTAATCAGAAATAAACAATGGATGCCAACTACACTACCGTTCAAAAGTTTTGGGTTACCCGGACAATTTTGTGTTTTCCTTCAAAAGTCTCACTTTTATTTTTCAAATGAGTTGCAAAATGAATAGAAAATATAGTCAAGACATTGACAAAGTTAAAAATAAGGATTTTTATTTGAAATAATCATTTTCTCCTTCAAACTTTTGCTTTTATCAAAGAATGCTCCCTTTGCAACAATTACAGCTTTGCAGACCAATGACATACTGGCTGTTAATTTATTGGGGTAATCTGGAGAAACTTCCAGAAGCCAATCCAACTTGTGGGATTGGCTTGATGGGCACTGTCAAGCTGCCCCCCAACAGCTCAATGGGTTTGAGATCTGTTGACTGTGTTGGCCACTCAATTACAGATAGAATACCAGCTGCCTGCTTCTTTCCTAAATAGTTGGAGGTGTGCTTTGGGTCATTGTCATGTTGTAGGATGAAATTGTCTCCATTCGAGCGTTGTCCACAGAGTATGGCATGGCTTTGCAAAATGGACTGATAGCCTTCCTTATTTAAAATCATGTTGACCTTGTACAAATCTCCCACTTTGCAGCACCAAAGCAACCCCAAACCATCTCATTACCTTCAGCACGGTTGACAGATGACATCAGGCATTCTTCCAGCATCTTTTCAGTTGTTCTGCATCTCACAAATATTCTTCTCTTTGATCCAAAGTCCAAACACCTCAAACTATGATTCGTCTGTCCATAACACTTTTTTCCAATTTTCCTCTGTCCAATGTCTGTGTTTTTTGCCCATATTAATCATTTCCTTTCATTAGCCTGTCTCAGATATGGCTTTTTTTTTTTTTTTGCCACGCTGGCCTGAAAGCCAGCAAGTCGTGTCTTCACCGTCGACATTGACACTGGCGTTTTACAGGTACTATTTAATGAAGCTGCTAGATAAGGACCTGCCAGGCACCTATTTCTCAAACTCTCTTATGACTCTTATGTACTTGTCTTCTTGCTCCGTTGTGCAGCGGGCCCCCGCTTCTCTTTCTACGCTGGTTAGATCTTGTTTGTGCTGCTCTCTGAAGGGAGTGGTATACAGCGTTATAGGAAATCTTCAATGTTTTGGCCATTTTTCTTATGGAATAGCCTTCATTTCTAAGAACAGATTGTCGAGTTTCACGTGAAAGTTGTCTTTTTCTGGCCATTTTGAGAGTTCAATGAAACCCACAAAGGTGATACTCACTAGCTCAAAGGAAGATCAGTTTTATAGCTTCTCTAACCACTTAAAATGTTTTGAGCTGTGCCAACATAATTGCACAAGGTTTTCTAATCATCTATTGTCCTTCTAAGGGAACTAGCAAGCACATTGTACCATTTGAACACTGGAGTAATGTTTGCTGTAAATGGGCCTCTCTACAAAACTACGTAGACATTGCATTAAAACTGGACGTTTGAAGCTAGAATAGTAATTGACCACATTAATCATGTATAGTGTTTAAAAAAAAAATATATATATTAGTTTAATGACTTCCATTGAAAAAAACTGTGCTTTTCTTTCAAAAAAGAGGAAATTTCTAAGTAACCCCAAACTTTTGAACGGTAGTGTATATCACTGGGGACGTATACATGGACACTTTTGTCTGGACTAAAAGCCTGAGTCGAAATAAAAATGCTTCATGTGGACACCCCATTCGGAATATTGTGACCCGATCCAGCTTTTTCGGCTCATTATTCCATTCCGAACGAGAGGGGTGGTTTATACAGACTGATAATCCGATCGGCGCACATGAAAACACTTTATTCCAAAATTTTGGAACAGACAGTCCTTACTAGACATGTGACGGTTACCGGTTTCAAGGTATACTGCAAAATTCTTGGCTGAATCCAAAAGGCCGAGTAATGCACATATACACAATTATTTTTTGAAAATGAATTTTATTTCATTCTTTTCCAATGAATGTCCTTTGCCTTGGCCCTATCCTGAGAAACCCTCTCAAAGCCTCCACCACAGAAGGAGTCTATATGCTGGGAGCGACATTTTTATTGTTTCTGTGAGCTTCTCATACCAGTCATATTGTTCAACATGTCTGTAGGATAAGTAGCGGATTGAACCTGAGGTGGAAAAATTCTTTGGCCTAGTGGGACATTTGAGCCGAGCAGATTTTACAGACAGCAATCCGAGCATCTATCTTTGAAACCTCAAAATACTTCCAAACCGCAGACATGTTGGCTGTGAGGCTTTTTAAAACCCCGCGATGCACTGAATCCATGCAACGCGAACTGCGAAGTTGCGAAGGATAACTGTACTCATCTCCTACAAGTTTTGCACAAAGAACAGATTGGCCGATGATGCCATATAATATTTCAATGATTTTCTTGTGTCTTGCAGGTTTCAGAAAATATTTTGTTGTTGAGCGGCAGGAGCCACAATATCCTGGCATTTTAGAGAATGTTGAGCTCCCCCAAGTCAAAGAGGAGGAACCAGAGCCCTGTCAACAGAAGGAGAGAGAAGAGCAACTTCCAATCAAAAAGGAGGAAGAAGAGCTGCCATACGTTAAAGAAGAGGAAGGTATCACCTGGTGGACCGGTAAGCCCTTGAAGAGTGAAGATGGTCCGAGTGAGGCCAGCAGAGGGGCTGAGCCTCCGAGTGGCAGCAGCAGCTCAACGGAAGAATTGCAAGTGGGCAGTTTCATCGCTCCACTATCTGATAGCGAAGACGCCACGTCACTCTCGCCTTACAGTGATGATGGTCATAAACATGATCACAATGATGAAAAACGATGCATCTGCCCTCTGTGTGGGAAAACCTTTGCTAATAAGTATAATTGTCGAACGCATACGAGGAGGCACACTGGCGAAAAACCTTTTGTCTGCTCAGTTTGTGGAAAAAGTTTTGTTCAGACGGGAGACTTAACAAAACACACAAGAACCCACACTGGTGAAAAACCTTTTGTCTGCTCAGTTTGTGGCCAAAGATTCGCTCAGAGGCAACACGTGGAGCAACACACAAGAACCCACACTGGCGAAAAACCATTTTCCTGCTTAGTTTGTGGTAAAGGATTCAATCGTAAGGAACAATTGAAACAACACACAAGAGCCCACACTGGTGAAAAACCTTTTTCCTGCTCAGTGTGTGGTCAAGGATACAGTTGCAAGAGCTCCTTAAAAATACACGAAAGAACCCATTCTGGCGAAAAACCTTTTTCCTGCTCAGTTTGTGGTGAAAGATTCGTTCGAAAGCGACAATTGAACTTGCACACAAGAAACCATACTGGCGAAAAGCCTTTTTCCTGCTCAGTTTGTGGTAAAAGATTCCCTGAAAAGCAACAATTAAAACAACACACAAGAACCCATATGGGCGAAAAACCTTTTTCTTGCTCAGTTTGTGGTCAAAGATTCAGTTGCAATTTCACCTTACAAACACACTTAAGAGCCCACACCGGAGAAAAGCCTTTTTCCTGCTCAGTTTGTGGTCAAAGATTCACTAAAAAGGAAAACTGGAAAATACACACAAGAACCCACACTGGTGAAAAACCTTTTTCATGCTCAGTTTGTGGTCAAAGATTCCATTGCAAGAGCAGTTTAAACAAACACGCAACGACCCACACTGGTGAAAAACCTTTTTCCTGTTCAGTTTGTGGAAAAAGATTTGCTCAGATGGGAGACTTAACAAAACACACAAGAACCCACACTGGCGAAAAACCTTTTTCTTGCTCAGTTTGTGGTGAAAGATTCCGTTTCAAGTGCAGCATAAACAAACACACAAGGACTCACAGTGACGAAAAACATTTTTCCTGCTCAGTTTGTGGAAAAACATTCATTGAAATGCAAACCTTAAAAAGACACAGAAGAACCCACATCTGAGAAACCTTTTCCTGCTCAGTTTGTGGTCAAAGATTCAGTTGTTAGAGCTCCTTAACCTATGTCTTGTGTTAGCTTTCTGTTGCTTTCCCCGGTGTTCGGGTCGTTTTTGACCCGTGTTTTCAATCTGCCATAGAATACAATCGAAAAAGAAATATTCATGATCCAATGTGTTTCTTCTTTCTTGGTTACGTTTTTAGGTTTCCTTATCCATGAAAAATTGGTTGAAATATTCTTCTTGTAACCATTGAGGGAATCTCTTTTGACAGAATACTCATTTTCAATATAAAAAAAATGCCTCCCATAAATCTCAAGAAAATTACAAAAATAATTAAATTGTTGCCACGCTACCAGACTATTCCTGAGAGATGATGGAACATATTGGTTAAATGTTCATAGTTGTATATATTTTTATTCTAATACTAATAAATATAGTAACATACAGTGGGGAGAACAAGTATTTGACACACTGTCGATTTTGCTGGTTTTCCCACTTGCATAGCATGTAAAGGGTCTGTAATTTGTATCATAAGTTCTCTTCAACTGTGAGGGATGGAATCTAATACAAAAAAACAGAAAATCACGTATGATTTTTAAATAATAAATTTGCATTTAATTGCATGAAATAAGTATTTGATACATCACAAAAATCAAACTTAAACAGAAACCTTTGTTTGCTATTGCAGATACCAAATGTTTCCTGTAGTCCCTGACAAGGTTTGCACACACTGCAGCAGGGATTTTTGCCCACTCCACCATGCAGATCTTCTCCAGAGCCTTCAGGTTTCGGGGCTGCTGCCGGGCAACACGGACTTTCAGCTCCCTCCATAGATTTTCTATCGGGTTCAGATCTGGTGACTGGCTAGGCCACTCCAGGACCTTAAGATGCTTCTTACGGAGCCACTCTTTAGTTGCCTTGGCTGTGTGCTTTGGGTCGTTGTCATGCTGGAAGACCCAGCCACGACCCATCTTCAGGGCTCTCACTGAAGGAAGGAGGTTATCAGCCAAGATCTGGCGATACATAGCCCCATCCATCCTCCCCTCAATACGGTGCAATCGTCCAGTACTCTTGGCAGAGAAGCAGGCCCCAAAAAATGATGTTTCCCCCTCCATGTTTCACGGTTGGGATGGTGTTCTTGGGGTTGTACTCATCCTTCTTTTTCCTCGAAACACAACGAGCCGAGTTTAGACCAAAAAGTTCAATTTTGGTCTCATCCGACCACATGACCTTCTCCCATTGCTCTTCTGGATCATCCAGATGGTCAGTGGCAAACTTCAGACGTGACTGGACATGCACTGGCTTCCATGACGGCGTAATGTGTTTCCGATGGTTTTCTTCGAGACTGGTTCCAGCTCTCTTCAGGTCATTGACAAGGTCCTGCCGTGTAGTTCTGGGCTGATCCCTCACCTTCCTCATGATCAGTGATGCCCCACGAGGTGAAATCTTGCATGGAGCCCCAGAACGAGGCAGATTGAGCGTCAACTTGAACTTCTTCCATTTTCTAATAATCGCTCCAACAGTTGTTACCTTCTCACCAAGCTGCTTGCTTATTTTCCTGTAGCCCATCCCAGCCTTGTGCAGGTCTATTATTTTATCCCTGATGTCCTTACACAGCTCTTTGGTCTTGGCCATTATGGAGAGGTTAGAGTTTGTTTGTTTGAGCATGTGAACAGGTGTCTTTTATACAGGTAACAAGTTCAAACAGGTGCAGTTACTTCCGGTAATGAGTGGAGAACAGGAGGGGTTCTTAAAAAAGAACTAAGAGCCGAAATATTTACTAGTTGGTAATGTATCAAATACTTATTTCATGCAGTTAAATACAAATTTATTATTCAAAAATTATACAATGTGATTTTCTGGATTTTTGTATTAGATTCCGTCCCTCACAGTTGAAGAGAACTTATGATACAAATTACAGACCTCTACATGGCTTGCAAGTGGGAAAACCAGCATAATCGGCAGTGTATCAAATACTTGTTCTCCCCACTGTATGTGGTTTTAGGGTCAATTTCGACCCATATATATTTACTTAGAAATTAAAAGGGGTTGGGCGGGGGGGCACCTGGTAATTTCTCTGTGGTTGATTTGGCTTGTTGAGGTAGGGCTAGCAGAAAATTATCTACTTGATTTTGTTTTGTTGAATTCCACTTTTGATGAATGTGGGTCCACAACACAAATGCATCATATGCAGGACATATGTTGTAAAAAAAAAAAAAAAAAAAAACATTGACCATCTCTTGGCATTTCCTAGACAGGTGTCAGTGGCAGTCAGTTTGCCGGGGGTGGTCTTTGGCACCTACACCTTTCACCCTGGCACCTACATACTCATTCATTCCTCTAGAGCAGGGGTCATGAATTAAAATTCCTCTGGGTCCGAAATTAAAAAATTACAACAATCTCGGGTCCGGAAATATTTTTAATGCTTCTTTTTTTCCAAAAAATACAATCGTATCTTTACGTGGCCATGCTGATAATTACAACATTCAAAAATGTAAATAAAATATTAAAAATAAATTTATAGTAATAAATAATACTTAATAATAATTAATTAGTAATAAATAATAAAGCGATCGTATTGAGCCCTTAATTCTGCTATTTTTTGAGAACAGATGGCAGAGTTCATAGGGAAACTTTGCGAAAAAGCTGCGTGCTTCATTTCATAGTGCCTTTTCAAATGGCTGCTTTTTACAAGCGCTTCCGTTGTTCGGCCATTCCTTACTAAGCGGCGAAACATCTACACAACGCTCAGCGCGCTTGCGCAAGCATCCGCACACATGCGCACATCGGTTAGAAGCGGCGAGTACTCACTATTTTTGTTTTTATTTAGTTTTTTAGAACCTTTTCATTACCTGAAAAATACTTTTTGCATGTATCATTACCCTCTCATACGTTTAACCATTGTGGTGTTTTGTGTTAGCTTTGAAGCAGACATTAGTCACGTAGCGTATTTAAACCATCCTTATTTGGTATAACTGCATTTAAGTATTTTCTTAAGGCATTTTTTAGTACGTTCTGCCTGTATGCATCCAAACAAAACAAGTTTAGCGCGCACAGTAGTACTTTGGGTGTCAAATTCGACTAATGTAGGACGTTTTGCCGATGTAGCAGATTTTGGCAGAACACCGTCTCAGAACATAGCGGTCTTGTGCTGCCGCCAGGTAAAATGAACAAAAATGTGTTGGTCTACTTCTCCTAAAACACTCTGTTTTCTGCATCAATCTTGCGTAGTTTTGAGCACGCCATTTGCCGTACCTTTTCGCCTCTTCCTCCAACTTCATTCGGCTCAGTTTTTGGCTATCACTCCGCGGAGTCTGGAAAGCGAGTGTGAGACATGCTGTTCTAAAAATAACTTTCAAATGCTTCACTCCCATTGGCTGGCTCACGTGCGTCACCTCTAAGGTTTTTGTTTGTTGCCCACCTCCGCTCTTCAAACCCGGAGGAAAAAATGATTTTTGTTGTTGCAACGTGTATTAGTCGCGAGAGCTTGAGATCCGGTCCAGACAGGTTGGGGGTCCGGAACCGGACCGAGGTCCGCGGTTCCGTGACCTCTGCTCTAGGGAGAGTAAAGACTGGGCCATACAGTCCCGGCCCGGCTCCCCCTTGATTTTGATGTATCACACACCAAGATTGTGGGATGGATGAGACCTTGGGGGTGGGGGGTGACATCACGGTTACCTCCTCACGGACGGCCCCGCCATTCCCGCACCTTTTTTTGAATGCACCACACACATCATACTCCACGGGGGAGCTCCAGCAAAGGGCGGTGGGACAGGCGGCTGGGTAGAAATTCCATGCAGCGGTCCCATCGCCCCAAGCTGAGCTGTTGTCCCTCGGCGGCTCCTCAGTGTTCTCCTGCTTCCACCTTCCCCTCTCTTCTCTGCCTGGGTATCCGCTCTGCGCTCTGTGGCGTGTGGCTGGCTGGACGCCAGTGTGTCGGCTGGGTGTTGCCTGCTCCGGTGGAGGACCCTCCCCTCCCCTCCCCTGCCCTGGGCTTGGTGGGCCGTTGGGGGGCTGCGGCTGTTGCTGTACACAGAGTTAAGTCATTTACACTAAAACAGTGTAAAAATATTCACATATTTCAATTGCGCTATAAACATTTCATTTGGTCACAATATATACAGGGAGGGTCTTACATGTATATCAGTGTTTTTTGTTTTGTTAACTGTTTGTAGGTCTATTACCACTCCTGTTATGGATACATGTAATACATGTGTATATATACTTATATGTTTTTTCTCTCTCTCATTGTTTTTCTCTCTTGCTGACAAGGGGAAATTTCCATTGCGGGTTCTGTCCTGGACCGTTGTCGGGAAACAATATGCACTACCTGTATGTAACCAAAACAAAAACAGGTTGCAGGAAAATATTATTTGCATGATAATTGAGAAGTCGGGGTGGTTATCATCGTCCCACTCCCTTTCAGGCAATTTTTTGTTGTTTGTTGAAAGCAGAAGAAGTATATTTGTAAAATTCAATGTAACTGCCTGAAATGAAAGAAATAATCAAAAAATAAAAAATGTGACGATATTGCCTTTTCTTCAATATCCGAAATGTCCACGAGAACTGCAGCAAAGTTCCCAAGAGGCGGGCTACAGCCAGACTCCTCTCGATTGGGCTGGAGAGAGACTGTTTTTCCCGTCAAGCAATGCTGTAGCAAATGAAAAAGATTGGCCAAGATGGAGTGTTTTTTTCTTTGTGCACGTATTGTTTTTCCCTCTATTTCAGTGACTTAGTTAAATCGAAGTCTCGACGACGTGTCCAGCATTCGCCACATTCAGGACTGAAACATAAGTCATGCTTCAAGTCTGGGCACTCGTTGAAGTTTTGCTGCCTACTATAGCCTAGCCTAGCTGGCCAACGGCTAACAAAGCTGCAAAGCATGTCGTCAAGCGTTCTGAAATCAAGTGAGGAATATGTTCGCAAGAACTATACCGGCTGTAGAAAAGTTCCAGGAGGAACTTTGTGGAGTAAAAGAGTAGCCCCCAGGTCAACAGCACTCGACTGTGCGCAAAATAATGCACACAAAGGTTGTTCTTCGCAGACTAGAAGGTTGGTTCACTTTCAATGATATGTATAGTATGTGTTCCCAAGGCTTTTTTGCAACGCGGACCAGTGTGATGTGGGCCCTATTTTCATGGACTGACTGGCAATGTGGCAGAAAGTGACAGTAAATCTAAACACAAAAGGACTGAAAACGAGCATTAAGTGCAGGGAATATGTAGCTCTCTATACGCTGAATCAACCTTTTTAAACAGCAGCCTCTCCTAAAACTTGACAGCAAATATCCTTTGTCGCATGCATGAAGCCACGAGGTATGATGCTCACGTCGCCATTGATGTTGACGATCCAATGTACACTGGGCGGTCCAGCGGGAGTTGAACCCATGGTTACCATGTGACAGACGAGCGCTTAGACCACAGGACTGGGACAGGGCATGACTTTACTTCCACTTGATGTTGGAGTCATGGTTTTCCTTAAAAAGCAATCGCAACCCACATACGTTGTCCGTCTGTGCGGTAAATCCTGAGAGGGAAACACGACTGAAAAGAAAGTGCGGCTGGCTTGACCACAGAATTGGAAAATGCGGCTCACTGCAGACAGCAAGCATGCAACGATAACATAGAGATTGGGTAAAAAGGTGAATTGAACACACCAAAAAACACGTGATTGCGAAAGGGAAACACAAAACGGGTCCGTGAAAGTAGGTCGGGATCAATTAAAAAAAAAAAAAAACCTGAGGGAAAACCGTCGTGAGAGGCAGAGAAACGGAAAAAAAAAAAAAAAAAGCAAGGCAATAATGCAACTAGCAACGAAGGGATAAAAAAATTGTCAAATGGCGGCAAGTCAATATCTCGGCAAGCCGCCTAGGATTGGTTTAATGACACTGCTGATGAGCTGGAATTGGATGCAGGTACGACGTCAGGAGCTCTGTAACAAAACAATCTGACTGGTAGCAGAATGTGACAAAATCATCCCAGTTGTAATACTAGCTTTGCTAGCTAGCTAGCGTAGCTATTCTTCCAGTCCAGCCAAACCGCGTCATCTCCCCCAGCGTGTATTGCGTGCATAAAACATGGCGCCTTCCGTAGGTCAAAATATATACTAATTATTATAGATTTTTAAATCAATGGCAACAATATATGTGTTTCTAAGAACATATTTTAGTAAAAGAGAACAATTGTGGCTTACTCGAGCCTATTCAATTCAATTCAATTCAATTCAATTTTATTTGTATAGCCCACAATCACAACAGAGGTCTCAAAGGGCTTTACAGAGGCAATATGATACACAATTAGAAATGAAGCAACAAAGATGAATAGATACAGTTCAAGTCCTGGGTATCCCCTATCCTAAGACCCTCCATGCCGGCAAGGAAAAACTCCAAAAACTCCAGAGTCAATTGGGAGAAAAATGAGAAACCTTGGGGAGTACCACAGTCAGGAGAGATCCACTCCCAGGACGGATAGACAGGAACCCCAGAACGGCTAATGGGAATTAGCAAGCGAAATTGTAGTCCGTAAAAATACAGTGGAGTAAAGGAGCAAGAAGAGGTCCCTCTGGTCAGATGAGACGGGGGTAGCAGCGAGGACGTCAATCCAGCCAGGGGTCCGGATAGTCAGGAGGCTGCAGCTGAAAAATAGCCCCTCCCCAGAGGGGAGGGGGGAAAGGGGACACCGGGTGACTAGTGATGAAGAGACTAGACAACTAGATATTAACAATGGAAAATAGAAATAAAGTAAGACAAGTAGTAGGTAGAGTAAGAAAAGGAGATAGAACTCAGCGGCTGTACTGCCCCCAGCATTATAGCTTCTAGTGCAGCTTAAACTAAACTGTGAGTCTACTCCGACTTCAACTAGCCTAACCATAAGCTTTGTCGAATAGGAACGTTTTTAATCTAATCTTAAATGTGCAAACTGTCTCGGCTTCTTTAATACTAGCTGGAAGCCGATTCCATAAAACAGGGGCTTGGTGGCTAAAGGCTCTAGCTCCGACAGTACTTTTATAAACCGTGGGAACTACCAGTAGACCTGCATTCTGAGATCGGAGTATTCTGTTGGGGCGGTATGGGACGAGAGCATCGGTGAGATAAGATGGCCCCAACCCATTAATGGTCTTAAATGTAAGAAGGAGTATTTTAAATTTAATTCTAAACTCGACTGGAAGCCAGTGAAGTGCCTGGAGCACAGGGGTGATGTGCTCTCTTCTATTGGTTCCTGTTAAAAGTCTTGCTGCTGCGTTTTGGACTAGCTGAAGACCTTTTAGAGAGTTTTTAGGACAAGCTGCAAGTAGGGAGTTACAGTAATCCAATCTCGATGTAACGAACGCGTGAATTAATTTTTCTGCATCACTTTTAGATAAAATATTTCTAATTTTGGCAATGTTGCGCAGGTGAAAGAAAGCCGTTCTACAGGTTTGTTTAATGTGTGCTTTAAACGATAAGTCAGGGTCAAATAAAACTCCTAGGTTTTTAACTGTGGCGCTGGAGGCTACACTTACATTGTCCAGAGTGACTATCTGGGCAGATAAAGAGTCTCTAACACTTTTCGGGCCTATTATAAGGACTTCTGTCTTTTCAGGGTTAAGTAGAAGATAGTTAGTGCTCATCCAGGTATTTATATCTCGGACGCAGGCGCTTAGTTTTTCTACTTGCCTGACCTGCTCAGGTTTAATTGATAAATACAGTTGTGTGTCGTCAGCGTAACAGTGAAAGTTAATGCTATGTTTTCTGATGATATTACCTAGAGGAAGCATATACAGCGTAAACAAGATGGGCCCGAGGACAGATCCTTGCGGCACACCATAACTAACTCTAGAGTACGATGATGATTGCTGGTTTACATTGACGAACTGGTACCTATTAGATAAATATGATTTAAACCAGCATAGGGCTGCTCCTCTAATGCCTATGTCACATTCTAATCTCTGCAATAAGATATTATGGTCGATTGTGTCAAAGGCTGCGCTCAGGTCCAGCAGAACCAGGATCGAGACTAATCCAACGTCAGCGGCAAGTAACAAGTCATTAGTTACTTTAACTAATGCGGTTTCAGTGCTATGATGAGCTCGAAAGCCAGACTGGAACTGTTCAAATAAACTATTGTCCTGTAGGTGCTGACAGAGCTGTTTAATTACCACTCTTTCAAGGACTTTGGAGAGAAATGGTAAGTTAGAAATAGGTCTATAATTGGCCAAAATATCAGGATCAAGAGTAGATTTTTTCAAGAGCGGTTTAATAACTGCATATTTAAAGGACTGCGGCACGTAGCCAGTAACTAATGAGGTATTTATTATATTTAAGATAGTGTCAATAGTTAGAGGCAGGGTCTCTTTAAAAAGTTTGGTTGGGATTGGGTCGAGGAGGCACGTTGATGGTTTGGAGGACATTATAATAGAAATTAAATCAATTTGGTCTACAGTGGTAAAGTTATTTAATATTTTAGAGGGTTTTATAGGAGATTCCGAATTCTTTGTCTGCACTTTATCAGACCTAATAACTGGAAGTGATTCATTTATTTTATTTCTAATAGTTGCGATTTTATTGTTAAAAAATTTTAGGAAGTCATCACAGCTAAGGGTGGTTGGGATATAAGGTTCTATTGAGGTGTGACTGTTTGTCAGCCTTGCTACAGTGCTGAACAGAAACCTAGGATTATTTTTGTTTTCCTCTATTAAGGATGAGTAATATCTGGTTTTAGCCGTACGCAAGGCCTGCTTATATGTCACTAAGCTGCGTTTCCAGGCAGAGAGGGTGTGCTCTGTGTTGGAACGGCGCCAAAGTCTTTCTAATTTGCGTGTCGATTGTTTAAGAGAGCGTGTTTCAGCATTATACCAGGGAGAGACTCGTCTCGGCTTGACAAACTTTAATTTGGAGGGAGCGACGACATCGAGGGTGGTACGAAACGTAAACAGAACACGATCAACAAACTCGTCATTAACAGCAAGGCCGGGCATCATTCCTTCATAATTAGATGTCATGGAGGCAAATATAGGCTGAATTATCTGTTTATACTCTGAAACAGAGTGATCACCTAATGTCCTTTTCATCTGAGTTCTGGTCACTAGTGGCGGATTATCTTGAAGCACAAACTGAAAGGTAATTAGAAAATGATCAGACAGTACGGGGTTGTGGGGATGGACACTAAGGTCACTAATCTCTGTACCGTATGTTAAAATCAAGTCCAGGGTGTGCTTGTGACTATGAGTTGGTTTATTTACATTTTGAATGAAGCCAGTCCCATCTAGTAGGTCATTAAAGGCCTTACCAAGGGAGTCACCTTCATCGTCAACATGTATATTAAAATCCCCTACAATTATAATTCTATCCCAGTTTAGCAAAGTACTAGATAAAAAGTCAGAGAAATCTAACAAAAACTGTGAGTAGGGACCAGGGGGACGGTAAACCACTATGAAAAGAATTGGTTTTTGGTTCTTCCAGTTAGCGTCTATAATTGATAGTGCTAGACTTTCAAAGGATTTATAAATGTGATTAGCTTTACTTTTTGGGCTCATACCTAAACAAGAGTGTGATATTACTGCCACCCCCCCTCCACGGCCCGTGCTTCTAGCTGTGTGAAAATTCACGTGACTTGGGGGTGTGGATTCATTAAGTCTAACAAAGTCATCCTGCTGAAGCCAAGTTTCAGTCAGGGCCAAAATATGAATATTATAATCCCCAATTAAGTCATTAACTAACAGAGATTTGGGCGAGATTGACCTGATGTTTAATAATCCGCATCTTATATATTTATTATTACGAGCTATTTTATTTTCACTGCTATCAGGGACTATATGTATTAAATTCTTTGGTCTCGTTCCTATAGTACTCTGTTTTCCCCTGTTCACTATACGAGGCACGGACACAGTCTCTATCTTCTGTCCTGAATTTTGGATTTGTGACAGCTCGGAAAGAGGCGAGTGGTCACTACTGACAGAGTTGTGTTTTACACTACAACACTGCGCCCGGGCCCCCACTCTGAAGTGTCACTTTGGGAGACTTAGTTTGGCGGCCAAATTTCGAGTTAAGAGAGCAGCACCGTCCCAAGTCGGATGAATGCCGTCTCGGCGCATGAGCCCGGGCTTGCCCCAAAACGCGTGCCAGTTATCAACAAAGACTATATCGTTTTCTGGGCACCATCTAGACAACCAGCGGTTAAATGATGAGAATCTAGAGTACATCTCATCATTGACCAAATTAGGCAGAGGACCAGAGAAAACTACGGTGTCCGCCATCGACTTAGCAAGTTCACACACCGAGGCTACGTTTAATTTAAGCACCTCAGACTGTCTCCGCCGGGCGTCGTTACCGCCTGCGTGAATCACGATACGGCGGAACCTCTTCCTACTCTGCTTTAAGAGCCTGAGGTTTCCTTCGATGTCACCGACTCTGGCCCCTGGGTAACACCTGACAGACACCGCCGGGTGCTTCACGTCTCTAACTATGGAGCTTCCAATTACGAGAGTGTCTGGTTCAGCCGGTGTGTCGCTGAGGGGGGCAAACCTATTGCTGACGTGAAGCTGCTGGTGCACTAAGGTTGTGCGTTTACCACTGCGCTTCCCCCGTACAGTCACAAATCCGTCCTTAATTTCCCCCGGCTGCACGGGGCTCGCTGGGGGGCTACCTGCGCTAGCAATCCTACTACTGCAAGCACGACCTGCGGGCCCTGCCACTACCTGGCTATAGCTAGGACTAGCTTTCGTCTCTAGAGTGCAGAGCCGTGCTTCTAGCTCAAAAACCCTGGTCTCCAACCCTGAGACTAAGCTACACTTCCTACAGCTACTACTGTCCTCGACGAAGGAGCCAGGGTGCTCGCTATACATACAGCACACTGAGCAGAAAAGACGGGAGGAAGAAGGCAGAGGGCTAGCCATAGCTCGGATAAGCTAGGCTAGCAAGATAGAGCTAGAGAGGAGAGGAGAGTAGTTTTAATCCACGACCTGTTAAATCGTGGGATAAAACAAATCAAGGAGCACTAGGAGAGCCGAACCAGCCTAGGATCGATTCTCCGATGTGTCCGTAGGAGAAAACAAATTGAGGAGCACTAGGAGATTAGCGACTAGTAGCAGCGCTAACAAACAAACGATACACTCACCGGATGTGACGTCCCTACAAGTCTTTATGTCCGAAGTTCCCTTTAACAATATTTGTTTTTATCCAGTAAGAACCATAACAAAGATCTATTTGCAAAGTTTGCATTCTGCCTGGGAACACTTGATTTAAAAAAAAAAAAAATAATTGAGGGCTCTATCATGAGGGAAATCAGCAATAGGTGATCCATTTATAGTCAAAGTCAAAATATGAAGGATTTCCGTATTTGTAAAACCGATTCGATAACACAAGATACCTTCAATATTGTTGATTTTAACAGGCGGCAACGCACTACATAAAGTACGTAGCTGCTCATTCAGCGACATTAGCCCTACGTAATAATGCGACTTTTATTCTTGTAGTAATTGCACAAGAAAAAAGTCGAACTTTTACGACGAGAATAAATGTCGAAAGCATCTTGGGTTTTATAATCGGTTTTAAAAAGAAGAAAGTCCTTGATATTTTGCCTTGTCGGCAACGAACAAATGCTATGCTGGGACGTGTCGTTTTCACGGGCTTCAAACATAATTACATTTATTAACTTTAAATACCTTACTGTGGATTTTTCTCCCGATTTCCAACTCTGCGCCCCTGTGTCTAGTTAAGTTTAGGGTAAAGAATTGGGCTAGGGCCAATTGTCCCAAAAACCCTTTAAAGTGATCCTCTAACTTAAATACATGTAGGCTCTAATAAACCACAATTGTTCTCTTGTACTAAAATATGTCGTTAGAAACACATAAAATGTTTAATCAATGGCAATATTTGACAATATTTAGTCCATATTTTGACCGTTAGTTGGCGCCATGGTTTGCGGGCTCGCAGTGATGACGTCATTGGTATCTTTCGTGTTCAACAATTGCTTATTGCTGCCTAAACTCGCGAAGTAAAATGCCACGATGTGCTGCTTTTGGATTCAATTTCCAGTCAAATGGAAACAAGGGGAGTGAAGTGAGTGGTCAAGGTGGAATTACTATTTTTACTGAATAAATGTGCATAAGTGGAAGCTTCTCCCCCTTTATGGTCCCTGTATGCACGCATCCTACCCACCACGCGTTACAACTAGCGCCCGAACATTTTTCCTGGATCCTCAGTCATTAAGGGATCCGTCTATTTTCTGGATCCGACGGTCCCACAGCGGCTTTTCGGATCAGTCTATTTTGTGGAATCGACGGCCTAATCGCGGCTGCGACATTGCCATGGTATCGGTCTAATTCCTGTATCTTCGAGTGAGTAAAAAACGCAGATTTGGATTACTATTGTTATCTTTTTTGTTGACTATTCTTCGTGGGAGTTTTCCCCAAGTCATACTAAATAATTAAAGCACTATGGCACGCCACAGTGACGACAGTGACTCTGACGAGGACCTTACAACAATGTTGGGAGTTCGTCAGGGAACGCGTGTTTGCATACTGCTGAGCTCCCGAGTGAAGCGTGGAAATATTATTTTTTGTGAATAAATGTGCATAAGTGGAAGCTTCTCCCCTTTTTGGTAGTTTTATACACGTATCCTAGCTACCACGCGTTACAATGTACAAGACATGGATTACACAAGGTGTGCTCTTTGGCCTGTACTGTAAGCACACGACAGCTCTGGATGCTAACAATCTACATAATTATATTGGGATAAATTTGAAAACGCAATATGCTTACCTTGAATATCTGCTAACAAAACCGGACAGCATACACTCTCACTCCCAACCGGACTTCCCAACAGGACTCTCTCGCATTACCAGTTTTGCCCAACTTTTGTCTTATCAGGTATTTGCTGAAGGCATTTTTCCCTGAAGCTCGTCTTGTGAACGACCGACAGTGCTGTCCTGCTCTTCACTTTTCAGATCTGGTTCAAATAGGAAGGGTAGAACTGACGATATGTTGGGAAAGCTAATGAGTGACACGCTGGAATTTCCGCAACGGGACCAGTGACGTCTCGCACTGCGACGTAACAAGAATGGCGGCCTATCACTTAAAATAATTTTACAAACTTCATTAAAACAAAAACATTAAGAGGGGTTTTAATATCAAATTATTATAACTCATACTAACATGTATCTTTTAAGAATTACTTGTCTTAAAAACAGAGGATCCCTTTAAATTTCAGATTGTGTGACCTGTTTTTTTTTTTTTTTAAAAGAGAAAAAAGAAAACATTTTCACCAGTTACTTTGTCAAGTAATTAATTACTCTTACATTCAGGTAACTCAGTTACGAACGCAATTACTTTTTTCGCCGACCCCTTCACACTAGGCTGCCGCTAGTTTAAAATGGCCTTAAAAAAAAAGAAGAAAAAAAAAATACATATCTCTTTTGCACGTCTTGGCAGCTTTTATTTTGGTGTGGCGGCACAATATTTAATATGTATAATAGGGGAAACCCCTATTATACAAATAAATAAAAGAGAAAAAAATAATTGGCACAGAACATGAATTTTGATTCTTATTTAAATCTCTACAGCTGCAATGCATGCTAGGAGGCATGTTGGACGACAACAGTGTTGACAGCAGAGGTTGACTATCTCCCCCAAGGGAGCAGTGATGGCGAAATGAAGCTTCTTGAATCAATGAAGCTTTGGAGCCATTTGGTTCAAAGCTTCATGGTGCTTGATTTGGTCTGATGATGCCTCTCTCAAATAAAATGTGAGCGGTTAATATCTTTTGGTGTAAATATCCCATAATACAGTGAGGACTAGTGATGGGATTTTCGGCTCTTTTTGGTGATCCGGTTCATTTGGATCGGCTCAGGGAAAAGAGACGGCTCTTTTTGGCTCTCAAACGGTTCTTTTAACTAGCTTTTCTTTTAAATATTCATGACAAATTTAGCATACATTTTGATAAATGACTTGGTGAACTAAATATTGCACTCTACCGACTGCAAATAGCAATTATTATCAAGCAAAGAAAATGTTTTTTTACTTATTTTATTGAACATTAAAAAGCCTCCAAACAATAAACAAGCAACAAAATTAAACTTCAACCAACAACAATCAGACATGGTGCATCATAAAAAAAATAGTGAGTAGTAACTGCAAAGCAGCAGCGTACAAAATAAACATAAGCTACTCCTTGCTTTATTTTAAATTAGCATTCAAGAAAACTAAATACTTCAACTTGGACTGGCTGATCCGGATCCTTCTCTCAGTAATTATTTGTCCAGTCTTTGAGAACACCCTCTCTGACGTTACAGATGTTGCTACAATGCACAATCTACTCTCCATAACACGGCATTCTGCCCTCTTGTCATCTGAATTTAACCAATTAAAATGTCTCCAAATGTTACTGTGTTTTTCGGCTCATCTTGAAGGCCTACAAACCGCATTCGTGTGACGTCCTTTCCTCGGGCTGTGTCTGTCTGTGGCTACGCAGACGCGACGGAGCATGCGCTCAGTGTGCACTCCGTGCAGTACCTAGTACCATGCCCCTCGCCCCCTCCCATTTCTCTTCCTGTCTCCCTCTTCTCGCGTCAGACACGTGAAAAAGAGAGAGCGACAAAGAGAGAGAGAGAGAGAGAGAGAGAGAGAGAGAGAGAGCGCACGAGACAGAAAGAGAGAGAAGGAGGGAAAATGACAGAGCTGACCAAATAAAATTCCCAGTATTACTTAATCACAATGACCAATTCCAATCAATTTATCAAGTAATACGATTATCCTGTCCGTGACGCCAAAAGTGTTTTACGAAAAAGTCAAGGTTCGCAGTGAGTAAGCAACAGGCACACTTTTGCTTAATAGACAATGTTTATTGATTAGAAATTGCAAATAAATGAATAAATGAAGTTTTATTGATTACAATCCCACAAAGGCAAGCAAAAAACAAGCATAACACAGAATAACCACAGCGCTAGGTCTGAATTGTCAAAAACCCCTACGATGCAGTTAAAAACACACAAACACCAGTAACAATGGTGCTCGATAAATTAGTTGTCGAAGCCAAAATACCCCCACACCAAGGTACAACGAGTTCCCTGATAATGAATCAAGCTCCTACCTGTCGACAATGAAAGGAGGGCCACACACACGTTCCTGGTCTGAGCAATCAAGGAACTCCGGCCGAGCGACTGACGCGTAAAATCCTCTGACCGACCCTAGGTGTGGCCCGGAAAAAGTCCGCTCTTTATAGGCATATGTCACATGAGAACAGAGGGGGCCCCTGCCCTCAGGAGACATACTGCCTGCCCAAACATCGTAAATTTAACATTATTTTGCTCAACCTCTTAAGGAGATGAGTCTCGTGTCCAAATATAATTGGTTCACTCGTTATATCTCTTTAGAAGCATCAAATATCCTGGTTACCATAGTAATGAGCTGAACTGCGCCAGAATGGCGAAAATAAGCTGATAAGAAGAAGTAACAGTTAGTCCAAAAGAATGTGTGCACCTAGAGCACACAGTTAGTAGTCTTCCCAAGGACAGTTATGGCGCAGTTAAAAGCAGCTATTTTTATATGTGTGCAGTCATACATATATGGATCAATTCGGGTCACAAAAAAGGTCATAAGATCACATCATAAGTCATAAGATCACATCATAAGATTACAGGTGTTTTTTCCCCATTCAATATTTGAACAAAAATATTAATTATGACAAATATAAGACTTGTTCTCAAACTATTACAATAAATAAAAACCTCAGTAAAACAAGAAAGTTGTCAACATATTTGAACTTCCACATTAAATCAAATAAACAAAAGTGCAAGTGGATTAGTCCCCTGAGTTGTTTACACAAAATACAACAATAAATATAAAACTAAGAAACAGCAATAAAGTTGGAAAAATCTTTAAACAAAAATATTTTATTAAAACGATATGTGCAGCTGTACTATATATAGTAATTTGAAAAATACAATTTATAATAAATTTAAATATAAAAGAAACAAACTGAATTCAAACTTGTAAATACTTGAACTGAATAACTGCAAATAACTGTGATGAATAACTGAACCATTTTAACTCCCAAATTTCCTGCCATCCTGATATCTGTCACAGAAATAAAAAGAAGAAAAGACATTCGTGCAGCTGTGTTATGTATTTGTCTGCATATTGGCCACCTTTCTTGCTCAGCAATTCTCAACTGGGTCTCATAGGTTTTTGGCCAAGACTACTACTTTATCCACCATTGCAGGCTCGAGACAAGAACGTTGGCACGTTGCAATGTTCCCACTTGTATTAAAACGCCTCCCTGATGGGAAGCTCGTAGCAGGAATGCATAGCATACTTGCGTTTCAAATTGTCCAACATGTTCGACGTATTACTTCTTGTTGAGGCAACCACGGCGAAGCACTGTCGACAGGGCTGTTTTTTGTTACTTATCATTTTGTTGATAGCCAAAATACTTCAAAAACTACTTTTGGAGACCGTCTTCCCTCGCTTCCTTCAACTGTTGCTTGCTTGGTTTCAGTTCGAGAACAGCCCCTCCGCTCTGCTGTTCGGCCCCTCCTCCTTCCACTCCACTGTAGCAGGGGGAGGGAGAGGAGCCGATGACTGCTGAGCTGGAGGGAAAGAGACTGTGCGCTCTCCTTCCCCAAAACAAACGTTTGTGGGTTAAAAAATAATAATGATAAAATAAAAAAAACTATCGCACGTCCTTGCGATGGGACTATTGCGAAAGCGCCCATCGCGATGGCGATGTTTAAACGATATATCGTTCAGGCTTAGTATGTGGGCAGTACATACTACAGTACGTCCTTCCCGGGTGATCATTTTGTTTTCCAAAAAGAGGACATAAAACATTAATAATCCTTTTTTAATCTTATATTCAAAGTCTATATGGATTGATAGGAATGCCTGGATTCGATCCAGAGCATCTGCATATTCCACATCTTTGTATTTTGCTCTTTCACTTGCTCTGACTCTGATACAATTCAGGCCTTCCTCAGGTGGTTTTTTTAGCTGCTTTTCTTTGCTGTACTTCCCAAATAAAATATTTGTGCCAATTTATACCTCATGCTATTTGATCTTCTTAGGGTTCTAAGCTTTGTGCTCCCTCTGTCTCCATGTTAACTTATCTGAAAAGCAAGGGAATCATTATCTTTTCTTTAGCCTGCTTCTTTAGGAGACCGAAAATATAGATTATTTGAGCTGAGTTGCTATGCTAGTTAAAAAGGTGGTCAACACTTATCTAGCAGAATGTAGAACTTAGTATTGTGCAGAAATAAATATTCCCAGTACACATCAACATGTAGTTATTACCAAGTCACGTGAGCCTAAATATCTAGCTATGATGTTTAGCTAGTCGAGAAATAAGTTTTCCTACCTTTTCTGCCACATTATGGTGAGACCTGGTTTGTTGTTGTAGACAGTTAGAAATGTGAGAGATGTTTTTGTTGTAGAAAATTAGAAATTAGTGAATCTAGTCAATGATTTCCTATGAAAACACCTTCTGTGATCTCTTTCTTCAGGCCTCAGCACAGTTGTGGTAACAAAACTGCTCCTGTGGTGCAATACTCCTTTGCTATGCTTATTATTCAATTTATCAAAGGTTATATTTGCACATAAGATTGATTATATTGGAAGGATGTCCAACAGTACAGTAGGGGATAAGAAGGATAAGGAAACACTTAGGGATAAATTCCGCTTTTGGCCACTTTTAAAGATATAGTTATAAAATGGACAAAATCAAATTTTCCAACCTGACAACCAGTCTAAATTACATCCCAAGGGATCAAATATTAATATTTTATAGGTTGTCAGCTTGTACCCTGAGATGGCCGCATCAGTGACAATGTCAGTTTTGGCCCCCAGATTAGGGGGAAGAAAAATTTTGAACAGGGGGGCATTTTGGAAAAAAAACAACTTTTTTTAAAACAGCAAAACCCTAACTGGAGGTGAGAGCACGTGAGAGCAGAATTAAAGACGCCACAATTTTAACAAGATATTATCGCATACTTACCTCGTTTCGATCCAAAAACTCCATGTGGCATGTATCACCGAGTGTCAAGACACAGTTGTGAGTGGCCAGAGCTGCATTTTTGCGAGATTTCATGGACGAAACATGGTGAAATAACAAGGGTCGCGATGCAGAAATCGTAGACATCAAGGAGTGGTCGAGGTTTTCATTTTCACATATTTACCTTTTTAAACGTTATTATTCAATTTGTATTTGATTGGATCGATTATTTATCATCTAACATATCGGAGAAAATGCGACAGTAACAAAAAAAATTCATTTAAGCGATACTTATGAGGTAGATATCCGTGACTTAGTGAATAATTTTTTAAGTGTTTTTTTTTTTTTCAAACGAAATAGTAGATATCAATTAATGATTCTAAGCTAGAAACGACATTTTGAATAATAAATATAAATAATTTCCTTCGTTTTATGGCTGGGTTGAAACAAAAGCGGTTGCGCGACGTCTGTAAACGGGGGTTTTCAGGGTAAAACAGACAAATTAAAAATAGTTCGGGGGCTTAATGTGCCATGAATCTGCTATGTCAGCATATAGGTATATTGTTCTATCAAGCACAACAGTTGTTTTGGCTTATACAGCAGTTTCTTTTCAAGAGCAGTGCAAGAGCAGAAACTGCTTTTTCAGTCTTGTCAGTGTTTTCCGCCACGTTACTACAACTTTATACCTCTGTGCCTAAATGCTTAAGGTATTAAGTACAATTTTATTTTTTCTTGAAAAGGTTTTTCTGTGTTTCTGTGCGGTATTAATATTGCTCTCTTTTACTTTAAAAAAAAAAAAAAAAAAAGGCGTTTTATTTTTATGTTACGACACTGGCAACTTCCAGTGCAATATTTTGGGTGTGGGAAAAGATTTTTTTTCAATCTCAATGGATTATTCAAAACGGTCTGATATTTTTCCAATATTTTCGGCATTCATTTAGGAACATTAATGCTGTTCCTCTGCTGCCCTACACACATACGCAATATATGACCTTGTTTTTTTGTGGTTTCATTTGTTTCTCATCTATTTTATTAGACTGTTTTTGTTATGTCTTACTGATTTTAATGTGAATTACTTTGTGTTAGATTGAATGACAACAAGCCATGAAAAAATACAAAATTGACAATTTTCTTCAACTTTAAATGACTTGGGGACACAAGTTTGTAAATGAAGAAATCAGAATTGGGCCGTGTTTGGGGACACAAGTTTGTAAATGAAGAAATAAGAATTGGGCCGTGTGTCTGTGGTCTTGTTTTTGTAGATGTCAGCCAAGCTCATCATCCTGAGCACCAGGGGTCTGCGTGCATCAAAGAGGAAGAAGATTTACCATACATCAAGGAAGAGGAGGAGGAACAGTTGGTACACATTAAAGGTCATCCCAAGCTTTTTTTATTTTTTATTTGATGAGGCAGATTTCAACCATAATAGTATCTTCTCATAAGTCCGGAAATGCCTTTTTCAGTTGAGTATTTTTCATCACTTGGATATAGCGGCAGTGCTTACTTTGTAGACATGCCATGCACTCGTTAGCCGACATAAGGTGCCAAATCGACTTGACTATTGTTTGCAAATTGAAAGCTTTCCTACAAGTAACTAGAGGTGTGCAAGATTTCTGATTCTTGGATTATTCGCGATTCGGCCATGAAAGATTCGAGAACGATTCACAAACATCCAAATTCCGATTATAGAAGTATGCCAAGTAAAGCGAAACGACAACAGTGCGGTATCCGGGACGCAATGGGGAACGGACCGAGAGTAAACATCATGCTCAACTCATGCCGCTAGATAAAAAAACAATAATACCTGACTGCGGCCGACAGCCGCTACAAACTATGCCCACATAATGCTACGTTAGATATCACATGTACATAGAAGTAGATGTGAAATGAAGACTCGGCAGCGTTAGCACATGTATAGAAAACATTATTTAGTAACGCCTTACTGACAACCAGTGTTGATAACGGCATTAGAGTATAACGGTGTTACTAACGGCGTTATTTTTTTTCAGTAGTGAGTAATCTAATAAATGTTCTAATCATGGCAACACCTTGACCGTCACTGAGGATGTAAATGCGTGCATTACTACATTGGTTGAATGACGCGAGAAAAGTCAGAGACACGGACTCAAGGAGACGAGAGAGCAGCGGGAGTGTGCTGGAGGGAAGGGAGCTGTGACGCCGTTGTAAACGCAATGCTAAGTGGCTCCAATAAGAAATGACAGACACGGCGGCATTAGCACATGTACTAGTCCTTCTCAAAAAATTAGCATATTGTGATAAAGTTCATTATTTTCTGTAATGTACTGATAAACATTAGACTTTCATATATTTTAGATTCATTACACACAACTGAAGTAGTTCAAGCCTTTTATTGTTTTTAATATTGATGATTTTGGCAAAAAAAACAAAAAACCCTATCTAAAAAAATTAGCATATTTCATCCAACCAATACAAAAAAGTGTTTTAATACAAAGAAGTCAACCTTCAATTAATTATATCAGCTATGCACCCAATACTTGGTCGGGAATCCTTTTGAAGAAATGACTGCTTCAATGCGGCGTGGCATGGAGGCAATTAGCCTGTGGCACACCTGAGGTGTTATGGAGGCCCAGGATGCTTCGGTAGCGGCCTTAAAAAGCATACGACAGGAGAAAAAAGTCCTAAATAGCATTATTATGTGAATTAGAATCATATTTTGAGACGATTCGACAATACAACACACGACGATACAACAATTTAGCAAAGCACAGATGACGAGAAATTAGTCTTTTAATCTACCGGTTAGCAACGCCTACCATTATAGGGCTCTAGCGTCCCCAACAGGTGGATGATGTCAGCGGGAGACTGGGCCCATCAGTTTTACTATTCAGCCCATTGAGGGGGAATTATTCAGAACGAGGAAAACGCGACGAAGAGAGCCGCAAAATGTCATTGTTTCTGACTCTCTACTCCAATATTTTTACAGGATATTGCTTTTATCCAAGTATTTTTCCACAATAGCTAAATAAATGACTTGAGAAGGACCAGTCAGCCCGTCGAGGGGGAAGTAGTCACAACGACGAAAACGTGACGAAGACAGCTGCAAAATGTCATTGTTTCTGTCTCTTTACTTCAATATTTTTACCAGATATTCTTTTTATCCAAGTATTTTCCCCAATTGCTAAATAAATGGCATGGTCATGACAAATAAGTCTTATGCTAAATGGAATATGAAAATGCACTTATTCAGGACGACATGGCAAAATTACTCCATAATGGTCAAAACTGTCGACTTCACCTTTACTGTCGCACCTCCCGAACGATATTTTTTGACACCCAAATTGGACATAAGTCATTTCCCTTCCCCGGCTTCGGAGAATGTAAACAAACCAAGAGGCGTGACAGCTAGCCGGCATGCTAACCCAAACCGAGTGATGTTTCAAAGTCTTCGAAGCGAAAAATCACACATAACTAGCCCGGATTATTTGACATGACGACTGGGTTGCCGATTGTCTTCGCGGACCGGCAAACTGCCCGGCGGAGAGCAATTTATAGCTAGTTCCCCGGAAGAGGGCGGCTGCAGTTGTTGTGCAGCTAACGTGCAGCTAATGTGCACGAGGAGAGCTTTTTACATGCTCCATCAATGATCAAACGTAAGTAGTCCTTTATTTAAAGAAAGTTTGTAGTGTTTACTTTGTAATCGCTGTATTCGTAATTGACATAATACAAAACAAGATGTTTACTCACTTCCTTGTAAGTCCAATGGTCCCAGAGTAGTAGGGCTTGTTTTGGCCAATATCCACGGTGAATGGGAACCTTTTGAAACTCCAAAAAGGTGCATCCGCCTCTCCCTCATAAAGCAAGATTTTTCTGCAGCCGTTTGGCTGGCGTGATGCGAAAAATAAACGTATTAATCCGCAAAATCAGATGAATCCTTAGTCCTCATACACAGCAGTACGGCTGTAGAGTGAAGAGGACGCCTTCAACCGTACACGTCACAGCGCCCTCTTCCTCAATGCAAGACCGAAGCAGGATGTCACTCATTTTCATGGCGCGGGATTTAAAAAACTAAAATAATATAGCAATCGCTTCCACACACATCCAAGCGGTCCATATCATTCAGGAACATAAAACACCGCGTGTATTATGAAATAAACATGCTTTTTCGTGTCACATGCACTTTATTAAGCTCATCCACAGTGTTGGGTCTGGTGTCTCTCAACTTCCTCTTCACAATTCTCTATGGGGTTCAGGTCAGGAGAGTTGGCAGGCCAATTGAGCACAGTAATGCCATGGTCAGTAAAACATTTACCAGTGGTTTTGGCACTGTGAGCAGGTGCCAGGTCGTGGTGAAAAATGAAATCTGCAAATGGAAGCATGAAGTTCTCAAAAATCTCCTTATAGCTAGCTGCATTGATCCTGCCCTTGATAAAAACAGTAGACCAACACCATCAGACTTTTCATAAAGGGTGTCATTTTAAAGGTATTCTTAGTGTAGAATCTGAAGTATGTGGGATTAACTCCAGAAATCGTTATTTATATGACGAACATGACATGCTTTTATTTAGAAATGTTCACCGGAAGTATGTTCGCTAAACCGCTAATTCAAGCTTTACACTCCGCCAAAAAAGCACTTTTTGTCATATCATGTGGTTTCAGTAATAGATTTTTTTTCCTTTTGCAAATGCTGTTAACCAGCGATTTTTCATGTTTGAAGTATCACCTTTTAACTGCAAGTTTTGGAGAAGGCTGCCTGTTTTATAGCTGCCTAAAGTAGGTCGTCTTTTTTCCCCATTCCCCTCAATGTAGCAATGCTAACATATATAGTGTTTAATATAGATGTGTTTTCCTATTTTGTATGTCTGAACTTTAATTCTACAGCGTGTTGATGAGAGAAAAGAACTGGAGTCTCATATGCCATCAGCACGCATGCACAAATGTACGCACGCGCGCCTCATATTTATTTACCATGCGATAAATGCACTCATTGCATATCGCGACAGGCTTAGCAACTTCAATAAAACATGTCATTAGTTAGTTAGATGGACTTACACTCTCCTGTCGTTCTCATTCACCGCCGACGTGCAGCCAAGCTTGGCATTGAAGAGAAGGACACAACAGTGTACCCTCCTTTGTTTCTTTAAAAATAAGTCAATGTTTTGGACTCTCTGGTGCGCCTTTTTGGCTTTGTGCCGCTTTCCCCGCTTGCATACCAAGCGTCCGACATTCGGAACTTTCCACGCATATATTTTTTTAACCCTTCATTAACCGTCGACGGGATGTTGTGCTCGTCGATGGATTTACGTCATCGATGACGTCGACTATGTCGACTAGTCGGGACAGCTCTACCCCAGACCATCACTGTCTGTGGGTACTTGCCACTGGACTTCAGGCATTTTGGCATTTCCTTCTCCCCAGTTTTCCTCCAAACTCTTGCACCTTGATTTCCGAATGACATGCAAAATTTGCTTGCATCTGAAAAAAGTACTTTGGACCACTGAGCAACAGTCCAGTGCAGGTCAGGCGCTTCTGACATTTCCAGCACACGCCTGTGCACAGTGGCTCTGGATGTTTCTACTCCAGACTCGGTCCACTGTTTCTGCATGTCCCCCAAGGTCTGGAATCGGCCCTTCTCCACAATCTTTCTCAGGGTGCGGTCCCCGGTTGTGCAGCGTTTCCTGCCACACTTTTCCTTCCCACAGACTTTCCACTGAAGTGCCTTGATACAGCACTCTGGGAACAGCCTATTCGCTCAGAAATTTCTTTCTATGTCTTAGCCTCTTGCTTGAGGGTGTCAATGATGGCCTTCTGGACAGCAGTCAGGTCGGCAGTCTTGCCCATGATTGCGCTTTTGAGTAATGAACCAGGCTGGGAGTTTTTAAAAGCCTCAGGAATCTTTCGCAGAGGTTTTGATTAATTCGTTGATTCAGATGATTAGGTCCGTAGCTTCTTTAGAGTACCTTTTCATGATATGCAATTTTTTTGAGATGGGGATTTTTGTTTTTTCTTGACTTTTTTGCCAAAATCATCAGTATTTAAACGATAAAAGGCTTGAACTACTTCAGTTGTGTGTAATGAATCTAAAATATATGAAAGTCTAATGTCTATCAGTACATTATAGAAAATAATGAACTATATCACAATATGCTAATTTTTTGAGAAGGACTAGTAGAGAGAACCAGATGCGAAATGATAGACTCGCCGGCGTTAGTAAACAACCGCCATCTTAACGCAGTAGACTTCTCAGGAAGGCTCTGTTGTAGAGAACCTTCCTCGCGAACCTTAGTAACTTTTTATGTAAAATACTCCTAAATCGGCAAAATCTTGATTTAAATCTATCTTTAAATGACGAAACTCTTTTAAAACTTTCACATGTCGAAAGAAGACTTAAGGGAACTAATGCAATAACGGGAGCAATTTTAACAACTTTAATGGTTGATCCACAACATTAAATGCCCTCTAAACATAGCAAAGGTTACTATGTATTTTTTTTTTTTTTTTTTGTGAGCAGGGCTTTTTAGCCATTTTTATTCTTTGCTATTTCCTTTTTTTTTTAAAGTCAAAAGTAATTGTCTCATCTTCTTTATAAGAATAGTGACCTGAAGTCTAACACCTACACTGAAATCAGGACAATTACCATTGTTTATTTTCCAATTATAGCTACAGTGCCTTGCAAAAGTATTCGGCCCCCTTGAATCTTGCAACCTTTCGCCACATTTCAGGCTTCAAACATAAAGATATGAAATTTAATTTTTTTTGTCAAGAATCAACAACAAGTGGGACACAATCATGAAGTGGAACAACATTTATTGGATAATTTAAACTTTTTTAACAAATAAAAAACTGAAAAGTGGGGCGTGCAATATTATTCGGCCCCTTTACTTTCAGTGCAGCAAACTCACTCCAGAAGTTCAGTGAGGATCTCTGAATGATCCAATGTTGTCCTAAATGACCAATGATGATAAATAGAATCCACCTGTGTGTAATCAAGTCTCCGTATAAATGCACCTGCTCTGTGATAGTCTCAGGGTTCTGTTTAAAGTGCAGAGAGCATTATGAAAACCAAGGAACACACCAGGCAGGTCCGAGATACTGTTGTGGAGAAGTTTAAAGCCGGATTTGGATACAAAAAGATTTCCCAAGCTTTAAACATCTCAAGGAGCACTGTGCAAGCCGTCATATTGAAATGGAAGGAGCATCAGACCACTGCAAATCTACCAAGACCCGGCCGTCCTTCCAAACTTTCTTCTCAAACAAGGAGAAAACTGATCAGAGATACAGCCAAGAGGCCCATGATCACTCTGGATGAACTGCAGAGATCTACGGCTGAGGTGGGAGAGTCTGTCCATAGGACAACAATCAGTCTTACACTGCACAAATCTGGCCTTTATGGAAGAGTGGCAAGAAGAAAGCCATTTCTCAAAGATATCCATAAAAAGTCTCGTTTAAAGTTTGCCACAAGCCACCTGGGAGACACACCAAACATGTGGAAGAAGGTGCTCTGGTCAGATGAAACCAAAATTGAACTTTTTGGCCACAATGCAAAACGATATGTTTGGCGTAAAAGCAACACAGCTCATCACCCTGAACACACCATCCCCACTGTCAAACATGGTGGTGGCAGCATCATGGTTTGGGCCTGCTTTTCTTCAGCAGGGACAGGGAAGATGGTTAAAATTGACGGGAAGATGGATGCAGCCAAATACAGGAACATTCTGGAAGAAAACCTGTTGGTATCTGCACAAGACCTGAGACTGGGACGGAGATTTATCTTCCAACAGGACAATGATCCAAAACATAAAGCCAAATCTACAATGGAATGGTTAAAAAATAAACATATCCAGGTGTTAGAATGGCCAAGTCAAAGTCCAGACCTGAATCCAATCGAGAATCTGTGGAAAGAGCTGAAGACTGCTGTTCACAAACACTCTCCATCCAACCTCACTGAGCTCGAGCTGTTTTGCAAGGAAGAATGGGCAAGAATGTCAGTCTCTTGATGTGCAAAACTGATAGAAACATACCCCAAGTGACTTGCAGCTGTAATTGGAGCAAAAGGTGGCGCTACAAAGTATTAACGCAAGGGGGCCGAATAATATTGCACGCCCCACTTTTCAGTTTATTTGTTAAAAAAGTTTAAATTATCCAATACATTTTGTTCCACTTCACGATTGTGTCCCACTTGTTGTTGATTCTTGACAAAAAATTAAAATTTTATATATTTATGTTTGAAGCCTGAAATGTGGCGAAAGGTTGCAAGGTTCAAGGGGGCCGAATACTTTTGCAAGGCACTGTATCTATAGTAGGATCAAGTATTAAACCAAAACCCTGTGTTAAAGTATCCATTCATAATAATTGCTGAATTCTCTGAGAAATTTGTTAGCTGGTGAAAAATTTTATGAAGAACTCTGGATCATCATCATTTTTTGGGGCATAATATTCGCTAATGTGAACAGCTTTTCCTATCTTGGCTTAGAATATTATGTATCTACCTTCCGGGTCTGCTACTGCATTGATTAAAGTAAATAAAATTCTTTCATGGATTAATATTGATACCCATCTTTGTCTTCTATCATAACTAGCCGAATACATTAAATTAAAATTTGAGTTGCTGAGATATTTCTCTTTTAGATTTGGCAAAAAAAAAGAGGTGAGTTTCGAACATGTAGGTTCTCATGAGATGAAGAGAGGGGGACGATTTGCCATCACCCTGACCTGCGTGCCGTCCAAGTTGCGCCAAACTGCGAAGGGCCCGTTCAATCCTGCTTGCAGCCCTAGATTCTATTTGTGATTGTACCAGCAGTATTTATTAAGGATTTGGGGTAGGTTGTTGAGCTGTGGAACGAAATAATCAAATTGTGATGTATTCTTATGGGAAAATCCCGCTCCACATACAAACTAGGTCCTGGAATGAATTCAATTCAATTCAATTCAATTTTATTTGTATAGCCCTCAATCACAACAGAGGTCTCAAAGGACTTTACAGAGGCAATATGATACACAATTAGAAATGAAGCAACAAAGATGAATAGATACAGTTCAAGTCCTGGGTATCCCCTATCCTTAAGACCCTCCATGCCGGCAAGGAAAAACTCCAAAAACTCCAGAGTCAATTGGGAGAAAAATGAGAAACCTTGGGGAGTACCACAGTCAGGAGAGATCCACTCCCAGGACGGATGGACAGGAATCCCAGAACGGCTAATGAGAATTAGCAAGCAAAATTATAGTCCGTAAAAATACAGTGGAGTAAAGGAGCATGAAGAGGTCCCTCTAGTCAGGTGAGACGGGGGTAGCAGCGAGGACGTCTATCCAGCCAGGGGTCCGGACAGTCAGGAGGCTGCAGCTGAAAAATAGCCCCTCCCCAGAGGGGAGGGGGGAAAGGGGACACCGGGTGACTAGTGATGAAGAGACTAGACAACTAAATATTAACATTGGAAAATAGAAATAAAGTAAGACAAGTAGTAGGTAGAGTAAGAAAAGGAGATAGAACTCAGCTGCTGTACTGCCCCCAGCATTATAGCTTCTAGTGCAGCTTAGACTAAACAGTGAGTCTACTCCGACTTCAACTAGCCTAACCATAAGCTTTGTCGAATAGGAACGTTTTTAATCTAATCTTAAATGTGCAGACTGTCTCAGCTTCTTTAATGCTAGCTGGAAGCTGATTCCATAAAACAGGGGCTTGGTGGCTAAAGGCTCTAGCTCCGACAGTACTTTTATAAACTCTGGGAACTACCAGTAGACCTGCATTCTGAGATCGGAGTGTTCTGTATATATAAAATTCAAATGTAGAAGTACTACTATATATATTTTTATACTGTGTATGTATGTATAGTATACATTAGTCACAGTGCAATATTGGTGTCATGGCGTCCCGATGAGATTCGATATCTTTGTTTTTGGAAAATTCTTCTGGTGTTTCAACATACTTGAAGTTATAGTTCGCAAGGCACCACATAAGTATGTAGCTACAATTTACAGAAACTTCACATGCACTCCAAATTTCCCATGCATGCAAACTAAACTAAATTCGTGGAGGTTTTCCTCGGTGCTATGTATTTATGAAGTATCACCGTCGAGTACGTCCATTGACCCAGCTGCTGCTCCGCTCCTTTCTGCTTGAGTTTTTTTTCCATCTTCTTCTTCCCCTGAGGTACCCAAGAGGTGAGGTACCCAAGAGGCCATTTTTGTGCCCGAAATATGGTAGCCCATAACTTAAAGACAGTTTAAGCCTGTAGAAAGTAGCCAAATTTGGGAGTTGACTTGCTGTTACTGATATTGCAGTTAATAAAAAGCATTTATTGTGTCTTGCAGGTTTCGGAAAATATTGTGGTCCTGAGCAGCAGCAGCCAGAGTCTCTTGGCGTTAAAGAGGAGGTTGAGCTCCCCCAAATCAAACAGGGGAAGCCAGAGCCCCTTCAACAGCAAGACAAAGAAGAGCAGCGTCCAATCAAAAAGGAAGAGCTGCCATACGTTAATGAGGATGAAGATTTTACCAGGTTGACTGGTGAGCCCTTGAAGAGTAAAGATGGTCCGAGTGAGGTTAGCAGAGTGGCAAAGCCTCCAAGGGGCAGCAGCAGGTGAACAGACGTAATGCAGGCAGACAATTTCATAGCTCCACCATCTGATAGAAACGACGCCACATCACACTCGCCTGACACTGATGACGATGGTCATAAAGGTTCCAGTGACAACAAATGCTGCAAATGCTCTGAGTGTGGGAAAACCTTTGGTAATAGGGGTACTTGTCTTGGCCATATGAGCAGAGACTCCGGTAAGAAAATCTTTCCTTGCTCAGTTTGTGGTCAAATATGCAGTCACAAAAATGCTTTAGAAGTACACACAAGAACCCACACGGGTGAAAAACCTTTTGCCTGTTCTGTTTGTGGTCAAAGATTCACGAGGAAGGAAAGCTTGAAGATACACACAAGAACACACACTGGAGAAAAAACATTTTCCTGCTCGGATTGTGGTCAAAGATTCACTTGGAAGGAAAGCTTAAAAATACACACAAAAACCCACACTGGTGAGAAACCTTTTGTATGCGCAGTTTGTGGTCAAGGGTTCTCTACAAAACAAAACTTAAAAACCCACACAAGAACCCACACTGGAGAAAAACCCTTTTCTTGCTCAGTTTGTGGTCAAAGATTCACTTGGCAGGAAAGCTTAAAAATACACACAGGAACCCACAGTGGAAAAAAACCATTTTCCTGCTCAGTTTGTGGTCAAGGGTCCTCTACAAAGCAAAACTTAAAAGACACACACCAAAACACACACTGGAGAAAAACCTTTTTCCTGCTCAGTTTGTGGCCGAAGCTTCTCTAAAAAGGGAAACTTAAAAACGCACACAAGAACCCACACTGGTGAAAAACCTTTTTCTTGCTCAGTTTGTGGCCAAAGATTTTCTTGGAAATATAAGGTAAAGAGGCATGCGTGTGTTGGTGTGCGAAGCAGTGGCCAGTGACGGATTTTCCTCTCATCCATGATGGCTTCACCAGTTTGCATGCAGGATGATTGTATTCTGTGGGGTTTACCTGATAAAGTGTTGACATGACATGAAAAAACATGTTTATTTCATATTACACGTGTTTATGGTTTAGTTTCATTTAATTTTTTTTTTATCCCAGGCAATTATTGTCTGGGATAAAGGGAAAATTCCACTAATCTGTAAGTGTAGCAAAAATTACCTTCAAAACAACTGTTAAATGTCATTTCTAAGTCTATAAAGTGAGGAAAATGTACACACACATAAAGTACAACAGTTAAAAAAAAACTGATACGCTGTATATATACAGTATATACAGTGCCACGACCTGGCACACTGCCGCTTTTGCTGGTTTTCCCACTTGCAAAGGTCTGTAATTTGTATCATAAGTTCTCTTCAATTGTGAGGGACGGACGGAATCTAATACAAAAAAAAAAAAAACAAAAAAAACAATATAATGTTGTATGATTTTTAAATAATGAATCTGCATTTAATTGCATGAAATAAGTATTTGATTCATCACAAAAATCGAACTTAATAATTGGTACAGAAATCTTTGTTTGCTATTACAGATACCAAACGTTTCCTGTAGTCCTTGACAAGGTTTGCACACAATGCAGCAGGGATTTTGGCCCACTCCTCCATGCAGATCTTCTCCGGAGCCTTCAGGTTTCGGGGCTGCTGCCGGGCAACACGGACTTTCAGCTCCCTCCTTAGATTTTCTATCGGGTTCAGATCTGGTGACTGGCTAGGCCACTCCAGGACCTTAAGATGCTTCTTACGGAGCCACTCTTTAGTTGCCTTGGCTGTGTGCTTTAGGTCGTTGTCATGCTGGAAGACCCAGCCACGACCCATCTTCAGGGCTCTCACTGAAGGAAGGAGGGTGTCAGCCAAGATCTGGCGATACATAGCCCCATCCACCCTCCCCTCAATACGGTGCAGTCGTCCTGTACCCTTGGCAGAGAAGCAGCCCCAAAAAATGATGTTTCCTCCTCCATGTTTCACGGTTGTGATGGTGTTCTTGGGGTTGTACTCATCCTTCTTTTTCCTCCAAACACGACGAGCCGAGTTTAGACCAAAAAGTTCCATTTTGGTCTCATCCGACCACTTGAGATTCTCCCATTGCTCCTCTGGATCATCCAGATGGTCAGTGGCAAACTTCAGACGTGTCTGGACATGCACTGGCTTCAGCAGCGGGACCTTGCGTGTGCTGTAGGATTTTAATCCATGACGGCGTAATGTGTTTCCAATGGTTTTCTTCGAGACTGGTTCCAGCTCTCTTCAGGTCATTGACAAGGTCCTGCCGTGTAGTTCTGGGCTGATCCCTCACCTTCCTCATGATCAGTGATGCCCCACGAGGTGAGATCTTGCATGGAGCCCCAGAACGAGGCAGATTGACCATCAACTTGAACTTCTTCCATTTTCTAATAATCGCTCCAGCAGTTGTTACCTTCTCACCAAGCTGCTTGCTTATTTTCCTGTAGCCCATCCCAGCCTTGTGCAGGTCTATTATTTTATCCCTGATGTCCTTACACAGCTCTTTGGTCTTGGCCATTGTGGAGAGGTTAGAGTTTGTTTGTTTGAGCATGTGAACAGGTGTCTTTTATACAGGTAACAAGTTCAAACAGGTGAAGTTACTTCCGGTAATGAGTGGAGAACAGGAGGGGTTCTTAAAAAAAAACTTAAGAGCCGAAATATTTACTAGTTGGTAATGTATCAAACACTTATTTCATGCAGTTAAATACAAATGTGTTATTCTAAAATTATACAATGTGATTTTCCGGATTATTGTATTAGATTCCATCCCTCACAGTTGAAGAAAACTTATGATACAAATTACAGACCTCTACATGGCTTGCAAGTGGGAAAACCAGCAAAATCGGCAGTGTATCAAATACTTGTTCTCCCCACTGTATATATATATATTTTTTAAAAGACATTTTTACTAGATGACTTGAATAGCTGTTTGGAAAGACTTTGGATGACTCACTGTGACCACAGTGTACAGTGATCCCTCATTTTTCGTGGTTAATGGGGACCAGAACCTGCCTCGATATGTGTGTGTTCAATGTATTTATTCAGATTGAGCATTGGAAAGAGATACATTTAAGACATTTTTTTTCACTTTTTTCCCCAAAGTATGACTTGAAAACTTGTATATATATTTTAATAAATGGTTTTTAAGCACTTCAAATGTAATAATTAAGATCAGTTTTAAACAACTGTCCCACCGAATCATTGTTAAGCAAGAATAAAGCACCGTAGTAGAAAAATGCTTGGCTTTATTAAATGCTTCTGTTTACCTACCTTGGATGTGATCTTGGAGTGACATGTAGAAATTACAAACTCATGACCACTTGTGGCATTTTTTTGCCACAACACAACAGGTCCGGCTGTCTTTAACCTCTCCCCGCACACACACATTCATTCCAGCCCGCGCTTCCTTGCCGCAGCAACTATTTAACAAGTTAAACAATGATTGACAGGTGTAAAGTCGCTCCTCTGGCAACATCAAAGAAAACCAGCTTTCAACATCGTTAACTTTAATAAGCAAGTGCCGCAGTGACTCAGGACCAAAGAGCTGAGGGAGGGAGGGAGGGAGGCTATGCGACTTTTGTGGATTAAGGAATAAAAAAACTACTGCACGTCCTTGGGATGGGACTATCGCGCATGCGCACATCCCGATGGCGATGTTTAAACGATATATCGTTCAGGCTTACCATAAACCCAAACTTTTTTGGAAAGTGTTTTTATAAGGCAATGCGACGAAACAAACTAGGAAGTACCACTTAGAACCTGGGAATGAAATATGCGTTGCATGGTGTTATCTATAATATGTTTCGATAGGTAAGTGAATCAAGGAAATCTAGACCGTCTGGAAAAACGGTATTCTAGTTGTGAACAAAGATAAACTTAAATCATCTTGCATTTAAATATGAAAGTGAATTTCCCGTGCCATAGCTAACACAAACACGAAACTTTCCCTCCACAACATTGGGAAGTTCCCATCTGCGTTTACATAGTTTTCAGTTGTGGCCGTACCACTCCAAATGTAAAACTAGCATTGACAAATATGTTATAATGCGAAGACTTAATCAAACAAGTACTTCCTCAATACATGATTTTCCCATAAACATCGCAAACACCACTTTCAGTTCCATAGAAAACAATTACAGCGCTGCTTGTGCTTGGAACTATTAATGCCTACATAAACCACGTGACCACCTTCGGCGAGATTAGTGTCGCAACTCTCTTGCGACATTGGAAATTCGTGATTGGGCGACAGGTGCACATGTGCTGTGCTAGTGGAAGGGTTAGGGTTTATACCCACTGATGCTAAAAAAGTCATAATTTACCATTTTATGTGTGTTACTTTCCATCCATTATATTTCTTGAGCATTCATGTCCGTCTCAATTGTCTGGGGGGGCGGAAATTAAGCCAGAGGGACCCACGGAATCTTCAAAAATGGATTCGGCACGACCTAGATGACACGTAGATGAGATTGGCTGATTGTTTTTATCACTTAGTTGATCATTCCTGGTCAAAATTATAACAACCTGTCAGCCTGTGTTGACGTGAAGTAAAGATTGATACGCCGGCCATTTGAGTGACCAAAATGTGGTCCTTCCATCCATCCATTATCTTCCGCTTAGTCCGGGGTCGGGTCGCGGGGGACAGCCGACGGAGGAAACTCATTTCGGCCGCTTGCATCCGGGATCTTGTTCTTTCTGTCACGACCCACAGCTCCTGACCATAGGTGAGGGTAGGAACGTAGATCGACCGGTAAATCGAGAGCTTCGCCTTTTGGCTCAGCTCCTTCTTCACCACAACAGACCGGTGCAGAGTCTACATCATTGCAGATGCTGCACCGATCCGCCTGTCAATCTCCCGCTCCCTCCTACCCTCACTCGTGAACAAGACCCCAAGATACTTGAACTCCTCCACTTGGGGCAGGATCTCATCTGTGACCCGGAGAGGGCATGCCACCCTTTTCCGCCTGAGGACCATGATCTCGGATTTGGAGGTGCTAATCTTCATCCCAACCGCTTCACACTCGGCTGCGAACCGCCCCAGTGAGAGTTGGAGGTCACGGCTCGATGAAGCCAACAGCACCACAGCATCTGCAAAAAGCAGAGATGCAATGCTGAGGTCACCAAACCGGACACCCTCAACGCTTCGGCTGCGCCTAGAAATTCTGTCCATAAAAATTATGAACAGAATCGGTGACAAAAGGAAGCCTTGGCAGAGTCAAATTCTCACTGGGAACGAATTCGACTTGCTGCCGGCAATGCGGACCAGACTCTGACACCGGTCGTACAGGGACCGAACAGCCCTTACCAAGGGGCTCGGTACACCGTACTCCCGGAGCACCCTCCACAGAACTCCCCTAGGCACATGGTCGAACGCCTTCTCCAAATCCACAAAACACATGTAGACTGGTCGAGCGAACTCCCATGCCTCTTCGAGGATCCTGCCAAGGGTGTAGAGCTGGTCCACTGTTCCACAGCCGGGATGAAAACCACACTGCTCCTCCTGAATCTGAGATTCGACTTCCTGACAGACCCTCCTCTCCAGCACCCCTGAATAGACTTTACCGGGGAGGCTGAGGAGTGTGATCCATCTATAATTGGAACACACCCTCCGGTCCCCCTTCTTAAAAAGGGGGACCACCACCCCGGTCTGCCAATCCAGAGGCACTGTCCCCGATGTCCACGCAATGTTGTAGAGGCGTGTCAGCCACGACAGCCCCACAACATCCAGAGCCTTTAGGAACTCCGGGCGGATCTCGTCGACCCCCAGGGCCTTGCCACTGAGGAGCTTTCCAACCACCTCAATGACTTCAACCCCAGAGATCAGCGAGCCCACCTCGGAGTCCCCAGACCCTGCTTCCTCAAAGGAAGGCGTATCGGTGGAATTGAGGAGGTCTGCGAAGTATTCACCCCACCGACTCACGACGTCCCGAGTCGAGGTCAGCAGTACCCTATCTTCACTATATACAGTGTTAATGGTGCACTGCTTTCCTCTCTGCAGACGCCGGATGGTGGACCAGAATTTCCTTGAAGCCGTCCGGAAGTCGTTTTCCATAGCCTCGCCAAACTCCTCCCATGTCTGAGTTTTTGCCTCGGCGACCGCCGTGGCTGTAGTCCGCTTGGCCAGCCGGTACCTGTCACCTGCCTCCAGAGTCCCACAGGCCAAAAAGGCCAGGTAGGCCTCCTTCTTCAGCTTGACGGCATCCCTTACCGCTGGTGTCCACCAGCGGGTTTGAGGATTGCCGCCACAGCTCCGATCGGCCGCCTCAACAATGGAGGTGCGGAACATGGTCCACTCGGACTCAATGTCCCCCACCTCCCTCGGAACAAGGGAGAAGTTCTGCCGGAGGTGGGTGTTGAAGCTCTTTCTGACAGGGGATTCTGCCAGACGTTCCCAGCAGACCCTCACAATACGTTTAGGCCTGTCAGGTCTGACCCCGCCATCGGAGCCAACACACCACCAGGTGGTGATCAGTTGACAGCTCCGCCCCTCTCTTCACCCGGGTGTCCAAAACATGCGGCCGCAAGTCCGATAACACGATTACAAAGTCGATCATCGAACTGCGGCCTAGGGTGTCCTGGTGCCAAGTGCACATATGGACAACCTTATGTTTGAACATGGTGTTTGTTATGGACAATCCATGACGAGCACAGAAGTCCAACAGAACACCGCTCGGGTTCTGATCGGGGGGGGCGTTCCTCCCAATCACGCCCCTCCAGGTCTAACCCAGAACCCATACAGTGTGTGGAGGAGAGTCCAACTATATCTAGTTGGAACTTCTCTGCCTCACACACTAGCTCGGGCTTCTTCCCCGCCAGAGAGGTGACATTCCATGTCCCAAGAGTTAGCTTCTGTAGCCGGGGGTCGGACCGCCAAGGCCCCCGCCCAAAATGTGGTGAAATTACAAATTATATTACATTTGCCAAATGTAGAAGGACTGACACGGATTTTGTCGATACAAGGAAATACTTCAAGGTATGTGCATATCATATAAACAAAAATTGTATGTCATTCGTTTTTATTGCATACAATGATCGCAATAAAAGTTTTGAACAACATGATTCCGTTTCGTGTTTTATTTAAAAAGATTGGTGCACGTGCAAAACACGTCAATAAATCACAATTTATAAAATGATGAAAAATATTAACAAAGGTTGAGCATACGAGGAATGATTTATCAGACAGCAGAGCTTAAGGGATCCAAACTTTCAATCGACATTACGAGACCCTCGGCGGCATCCAGATGGACTTCATCCCGCCGTCTTTGGTGATTCCAGCTCCAATAGCATATCTTAAAATTGTTGCATCTCTGGATCGAGCTGACGGTCCGCTTCGAGGCAAGCAAACGCCTCCAGCCCCCTCCCCCGGGTTGGACAACATACAGTAAGCTCGGTATAAGTCCATCAACGTACAGTAAGTGTTGCTGTGCGGCACATCAATTTAAATTGCCTAACAGCGTTTTCCACCTGTAAACAAACAAAAAACTTGGAACACTTGCTTTTAGGGGGAGCCATCCAACACATACTCGTTTGCAAAAGGTGAGCAACAGTAGTTTTTGTAAATAATATTAAAGCTAATAATTACAATCATCATCGATATATCAATAGCAAAGGCAACAAATCGTTTCATGCGCCAGATTTTAAGTTTCGTGTCTTTGGAGCACATACTTTCCACGAGACAGCGGCACCATGATTACACGAATGCCGGGGACCCGCGGTACAACCTGCAGTTTGGACTTCTCCCTACGCTGTTAGACTGGCTTGACCGCAATGGATTGTGGTGTGGAGCATTGAGTCACTGGCTTGATTCTACATCCACCTTCGTGAAGACAAAATTCCCGTGTTAGTGTTTGAGGACACAGCCAATTTTGTGGCTGCGGAGGTAATGGAATGCCTTGGAGCTTCCTGATGGGAGTATCCATCCATTGCCGTAGAGTCAATAAAATACGATCATATTTGACTTGTGGTCACCCTCGGTCACTTCTCTATGTTGTCTTCCCATGTCGAGATGGCAGAAGAATGCAGAAGAATTTCCCAATCATGGTTTTTCAGGCTTTCACTCCAGCGCCATTGAAGTCAATGGTAAAAAAATTGGAAACGGAAGTGGTAGGCAGACATAAGGAAGTAAAGCGAAAATACCTCAAAAACTTGACGAACAGCTTAAAGTTACAAACTCCCATTCAAACTGTAAATTGTGCTTAGACATTAGATTTGAATTGTATTCATGAACAACTAGAAAATAAGTCATTGACACGATTTGTATGAGTGCTTTGCACACTAGGAAAAAAAAAAAAAAACTCCCAAACCGCTGCGCACAAATGAACCAAACTTCACCCAATGGTGAATTGTGTCATATTCTAGTAATTACATTTGGAAATTTGGTTCAAGGACATTTGGTTTGTGCACAATCCTAAAAATGAGTTCAAACGGCCAATATCGCCTTTTGAGCCTGAGATCTATGCACTTTGGCCGAGAAATGTAATATTGATGGTAACTCCCAAACTGCCGCGCAGAAGTGAACCAAATTTCACCCAATGGTGAATCGTGTCATATTCTAGTAATTACATTTAAAAATTTGGTTGTAGGACATTTGGTTTGTGCGCAATCCTCAAAATGAGTTCAAAAAAGCAATACTCAAATTTTGAGTGTGAGATCAGTGCACTTTGGAAGAGAAATGTAATATTGATAACTCCCAAACCGCCGCGCAATATTCACCCAATGGTGACTTGTGTCATATTCTAGTAATTACATTTGGAAATGTGTTTCTAGGACATTTGGTTTGAGCGCAATCCTCAAACTTAGTTCAAAAAAGTCATTTAAGCCTTTTGACAGTGAGATCTACGCAATTCGGCCGAGAAATGTAATTTTGATGTTAACTCCCAAACCGCTGCGCAGAAGTGAACCAAACTTCACCCAATACTGTATTGTATCACAATCTAGTAGTTCCATTTGGAAATTTGGTTCTTGGACATTTGGTTTGTGCGCAACCCTCAAAATGAGTTCAAAAAAGCCATTCTCACCTTTAGAGCGCGAGATCAATGCACTTTGTCAGAGAAATGTAATATTGATGATAACTCCCAAACCGCTGCGCAGAAGTGAACCAATAATCAATATCACATTTCTCTGCATAGATCTCACGCTCAAAAAGGTGAGAATGGCTTTTTTGAACTCATTTTGAGGATTGCGCACAAACCAAATGTCCTAGAACCAAATTTCCAAATGTAATTACTAGAATATGACACAATTCACCATTGGGTGAATATTGCGCAGCGGTTTGGGAGTTATCATCAAAATTAGATTTCTCTGCCAAAGTGCATAGATCTCGCGCTCAAAAGGTGAGAATAGATTTTTTGAACTCATTTTGTCAGAACTGGACTCAAAGGAGGACCCAAATGCAGAGTTATCGTTGTTAACAAAAATGATTTAATTTAACAGTCTCTCTTAAGGTGAAAACAAACAAGACAGGTTCTTCAGCAAAAATTCACTTCATCAAGGAAGGCAAAAACGTTATAGAAAACACAAAGTAGCAAACACTCAGAAATGCTTCCAAAATTTTCACAATCAGAAAGCAGGTTCTCCAACAAAAATTCCCTTCACAAGGAAGGCAAAATTACCATCAAAAAACAAAATAGCAAACAAACTCAAAAGCCTTACTAAATTCTTCAGGACTTGATTCTCGTGGTGACTTTGGCTGTGAACTTTAGCAGGCTGGGGTGACACGTCAGCAGACGAAGGCACTCTGGCACAAAACAAAGGGGAGACTGACTATATATATACACACAGAAGGTAATGGGGAACAGGTGGAAACAATTGGTGATTAGGGAGCACGTGAGGAAGGGCAAGTGCTCTGAAACAAGGAGGAAAAGAATTTCAAAATAAACCTCACCACGGTGTGACACATTTTGAGGATTGCACACAAACCAAATATCCTAGAACAACATTTCCAAATGTAATTACTAGAATATGACACAATTCACCATTGGGGGAAGTTTGGTTCACTTCTGCGCAGCGGTTTGGGAGTTATTATCAAGATTACATTTCTCTGCCAAAGTGCATACACTATAAAAAATTGCTGTAAATTTACGGCCAATTTTGAACACTAAAATACCGTTTTTATGTTAAACAGTTTATTACTGTAGTTAGCAATGCATTGTGGGTAGTTTGCAATGCATTGTGGGTTACCAACATTAAAGCAACAAGACAAATGCTGTAACCGTTATGTTAATGTTTTAATTACATGACACTACCGTATTTTTGGGAAACTGAGTTTTGACTGGAAATTTGGAGCATTGTGGCAATATAGACTATGTTTTTTGCCAATTTAAATTAAAATAACTAGACACCGCAAATAATTTGCCATCAAATCCTGGAGGACCTAATTACCCATAATTTGGATTTTGGAGGATGACTTTAGATGAAATTTGCTGCTCGTCATTGCTTGTTGTTCAATTTATATTGGGATTTATGTGTATCAATTTATAAACGGTAAGTTAATTAAGTCTTACTCATATTACCTAAAATGTTTTATATTAAACTAAAGTTCTGAGGATGCTGGATAGCGATATATAATATTGATGTTAATTCCTCTGGAGTGCCAGTAGAGGGCAGTTTTCTATTGTTTTGCAAAAGATGCAGCTGAGAGAATTTTTTGAGGGAATAAATAAAAGTGTCTCATATGTATCCAACAGTGGAGTTACAATACGATAAAATTTATTTTTAATTATTTCTCTATTTAAATTAATATTTATTTAATAAATGTATTATGTTTATGTTTTGATTGTTGGTAGTTTTAAATTTTGATGTTGCAAATGTTAGCTAAATGCATTAGCGTTAGCTGTACCGGATGATGTATGGGTGTTGAGCCTCAGACTACAACACAATCACATCGACACAAACACCAGACTGGATGTTTGGTTGGCCTATACGCTATATTATTATATTATTTGACGTCGCCTCCATTCTATTGTACTCATGTTTCTTGTTGTATCCCCACTCTGATCTAAACTGGCCCTTCTCCAAATATTGTAGCATTCCATCACCCTGAAGGCTGATTTATGCTTCTGCGTAGCGGTGACGGCAGACCTACGCCATTAACACAGACCCGATTACGACCCTACGCCATAGCCTGATGCGCACCTCTAAAAAGTCCTGACTACACATCACATCAACGCGCGTGACGCGAACATCGAAGGACTGTGATTGGTCCGCTCAGAACATTGTTTCCGGTTCAGCACAACAATGACACCATTTTCAAACATTCGCAAACGACTTCTGTGTCGCCTATGCTTCAATATTTGTATTGACAACATTTGTTGTTTAATATTAATTAGCTGCAGCTGCAAATGCACACGTTCCATCTCCATTGCCATTGCTGTCAATGACCGGTGGAAAATTAAAGGAATTCGACAAGAGTCCCCCAAAACCATACAAAGACAAAGCCACACCAATCTAGTGTTATGGTGGTGAATTACTGTGGAAACGTCACTGGCTGCGACAGACTTTGTCCCCACGTCACACATGTGACCAATGTTTACATTTGGAGTAAATTAGACAGGTGCTTTTTTGCTTCAATTTGTTTTTTTTTACAAACTCTTACTTCTTCATATTGAAGAACAACATGGAAAATTGTTTTTCAACCATTGGAAAGTCAAACCCTGATACATCAACAAAAAAGCATTGAGCAGACAACCAGGGCGTGAACTGGAAAATCACCGGCATGCAAGCACTATGGAAACGATGCACAGGTGGAAGAGATTGGCCAATATACCCATAAGCAATCCAGAGCTATAAAAGCAGGAAAGGAAAATGGCACCCTGGTTTGGCTACTGTAACTTGCAGTCCTGTGCAGCTGGAGACGTTGGCAAAAGATAACCAGAGAGGCAGCCGGTAAGCAGCAGAATTAAAAGATGAAATGTGCCAGCAGCAGCTAGTGATGGGTCCGTGAGACCTCATGAAGCGTTTCGACACAGTGACACACTGTGTTGACACAGTGTAAATACTGTGTCATTGAATACTGACACCTGCTGGACATTAAAAAATCCCTACAGGCAACCCACTTGACAGACTGACACGGAATTGATGACAGCATGTAAAATCCAATCATTTAAGTCTTTGCATTCATATTGCATTATTCCATATCTTTAAATTATGTGAACATACTGGACTGTCTCAGGAAATTAGAATACACAATATTCTAATTTTTTGAGACAGTCCTGTGTATATATACAGGACTGTCTCAGGAAATTAGAATACACAATATTCTAATTTCCTGACTGTCTCAGGTCAAAGTCCGTATCAGTTCGTCAACGATTCAGCACACTCCTGCTCGTCGTTTGTCCTGGACCGATCACCACTTCTGACCCAGCCTGTCCCGCTTGACCAGATTACACCAGATCTCCCGCCTGACCTACACGACCTGACTGCACCATCTCTCTAGTTTCTGTCAGTTTTCACTGCCTGCCAACACGATGAAATAAAACCTGTTCTGTTTCAAACCTGACATCCGCATTTCTTTCTGTACTAGACGGAAATATATGCATTCGTGGACTGTAAAGTCATTTTCCCAAATAATACTGTTAAAATACAGTATATCGTTAAAAATGCAGCATACTGCAGCTCCTCAGTTGCCTGCTCTTTACTGTGAATTCTGGTGATACAGGAATTTACAGTTTTTCCTGGATTACAGACTAAATATTTTTACATTACCAAGACTGGAAAATAACAGTCTGTTCATAGCAATCCTGCTGACGGACTTTTACTGTTTTTTCTACAAATACAGGAATCAACAGTTTTTCTGGATTACGGACTATTACTATGAAACATTTCTACATTACCAAGACTGTAGAAGAACAGTATGTAAATGGCAACCCTGCTGTCAGCTCTTTACCGAAATTTTTTACAGTGTAGATCTCGCGCTCAAAAGGTGAGAATGGCTTTTTTGAACTCATTTTGAAAATTGTGCACAAACCAAATGTCCTAGCACCAAATTTCCAAATGTAATTACTAGAATATGACACAATTCACCATTGGATGAAGTTTGGTTCATTTCTGCGCAGCGGTTTGGAAGTTATCAATATTAGATTTCTCTGCCAAAGTGATGAGATCTTGTGCTCAAAAGGTGAGAATGGCTTTTTTGAGCTCATTTTGAGGATTGCGCACAAACCAAATGTCCTAGAACCAAATTTCCAAATGTAATTACTAGTATATGACACAATTTACCATTGATTGAAGTTTGGTTCACTTCTGCGCAGCGGTTTGGAAGTTATCATCAATATTAGATTTCTCTGCCAAAGTGATGAGATCTTGTGCTCAAAAGGTGAGAAATAGCTTTTTTGAACTCATTTTGAGGTTTGCGCACAAACCAAATGTCCTAGGACCAAATTTCCAAATGTAATTAATAAAATATGCAATTCACCATTGGGTGAAGTTTTGTTCACTTCTGCGCAGCGGTTTGGAAGTTATGATCAATATTAGATTTCTCTGCCAAAGTGATTAGATCTCGTGAGAAGGTGAGAATGGCTTTTTTGAACTCATTTTGAGGATTGCGCACAAACCAAATGTCCTAGAACCAAATTTCCAAATGTAATTACTAGAATATGATCCAATTCACCATTGGGAGAAGTTTGCTTCACTTTTGCGCAGAGGTTTGGGAGTTATCATCAATATTACATTTCTCTACCAAAGTGCATTGATCTCACGCTCAACAGGTGAGAATGGCTTTTTTAAACTCATTTTGAGGAATGTGCACAAACCAAATGTCCTAGAACCAAATTTCCAAATGTAATTACTAGAATATGACAGTTCACCATTGGGTGAAGTTTGGTTCACTTCTGCACAGCGGTTTAGGAGTTTCCATCAATATTAGATTTCGCTGCCAAAACGAATAGATCTCGCGCTTAAAAGGTGAGATTGGGTTTTTTGAACTCATTTTGAGGATTGCGCGCAAACCAAATGTCCTAGAACCAAATTTCCAAATGTAATTACTAGAATATGACACAATTCATAATTGGGTGGTTTGGCTCACTTCTGCGCAGCGGTTTGGGAGTTAACATCAATATTACATTTCTCTACCAAAGTGCATTGATCTCGCGCTCCAAAGGTGAGAATGGATTTTTTTGAACTCATTTTGTCAGAACTGGACTCAGAGGACCCAAATGCAGAGTTATCATTGTTAACAAAAATGATTTATTTAACAGTCTCTATTAAGGTGAAAACAAACAAGGCAGGTTCTTCAGCAAAAATTCACTTCATCAAGGAAGGCAAAATTACCATCAAAAAACAAAATAGCAAACAAACTCAAAAGCCTGACTAAATTCTTCAGGACTTGATTCTTGTGGTGACTTAGGCTGTGGACTTTAGCAGGCTGGGGTGACACGTCAGCGGACGAAGACACTTGCACAAAACAAAGGGGAGACTGACTCTATATATACACACAGAAGGTAATGGGGAATAGGTGGAAACAATTGGTGATTAGGGAGCACATGAGGAAGGGCAAGTGCTCTGAAACAAGGAGGAACAGAATTTCAAAATAAAGCAGGAACGCGACAAACCTCACCACAGTGTGACACATTTTGAGGATTGCACACAAACCAAATGTCCTAGAACCAAATTTCCAAATGTAATTAATAAAATATGATGCAATTCACCATTGGGTGAAGTTTGGTTCACTTCTGCGCAGCGGTTTGGAAGTTATCATTAATATTAGATTTCTCGGCCAAAGTGATTAGATCTCATGCTCAAAAGGTGAGAATGGCTTTTTTGAACTCATTTTGAGAATGGCGCACAAACAAAATGTCCTAGCACCAAATTTCCAAATGTAATTACTAGCATATGACAAAATTCACCATTGGATGAAGTTTGGTTCACTTCTGCGCAGCGGTTTGGAAGTTATCATCAATATTAGATTTCTCTGCAAAAGTGATGAGATCTTGTGCTCAAAAGGTGAGAAGGGCATTTTTGAACTCATTTTGAGCATTGCGCACAAACCAAATGTCCTAGAACCAAATTTCCAAATGTAATTACTAGAATATGACACAATTCACCATTGGGTGAAGTTTGGTTCACTTCTGCGCAACGGTTTGGAAGTTATGATCAATATTAGATTTCTCGGCCAAAGTGATTAGATCTCGTGCTCAAAAGGTGAGAAATGGCTTTTTTTTACCTCATTTTGAGGATTGCGCACAAACCAAATGTCCTAGGACCAAATTTCCAAATGTAATTAATAAAATATGCAATTCACCATTGGGTGAAGTTTTGTTCACTTCTGCGCAGCGGTTTGGAAGTTATGATCAATATTAGATTTCTCTGCCAAAGTGATTAGATCTCGTGAGAAGGTGAGAATGGCTTTTTTGAACTCATTTTGAGGATTGCGCGCAAACCAAATGTCCTAGAACCAAATTTCCAAATGTAATTACGAGAATATGACACAATTCATAATTGGGTGGTTTGGCTCACTTCTGCGCAGCGGTTTGGTAGTTAACATCAATATTACATTTCTCTACCAAAGTGCATTGATCTCGCGCTCCAAAGGTGAGAATGGCTTTTTTGAACTCATGTTGAGGATTGCGCACAAACCAAATGTCCTAGAACCAAATTTCTAAATGTAATTAATAAAATATGATGCACTTCACAATTGGATGAAGTTTGGTTCACTTCTGCGCAGCCGTTTGGAAGTTATCAATATTAGATTTCTCTGCCAAAGTGATTAGATCTCGCGCTCAAAAGGTGAGAATGGCTTTTTTGAACTCATTTTGAGGATTGCGCACAAACCAAATGTCCTAGAACCAAATTTCTAAATGTAATTAATAAAATATGATGCACTTCACAATTGGATGAAGTTTGGTTCACTTCTGCGCAGCGGTTTGGAAGTTATCTTCAATATTAGATTTCGCTACCAAAGCGAATAGATCTCGTGCTCAAAAGGTGAGAATGGCTTTTTTGAACTCATTTTAAGGATTGCGCACACAAAAAAATATGTCCTAGAACCAAATTTCCAAATGTAATTACTAGAATATGACACAATTCATAATTGGGTAGTTCGGTTCACTTCTGCGCAGCAGTTTGGGAGTTATCATTAATATTACATTTCTTTACCAAAGTGCATTGATCTTGCGCTCCAAAGGTGAGAATGGCTTTTTTGAACTCATTTTGAGGATTGCGCGCAAACCAAATGTCCTAGAACAAAATTTCCAAATGTAATTACTAGAATATGACACAATTCACCATTAAGTGAAGTTTGGTTCACTTCTGTGCAGCGGTTTGGGAGTTATCATCAATATTAGATTTCTCTGCCAAAGTGCATAGATCTCGCGCTCAAAAGGTGAGAATGGATTTTTTTGAACTCATTTTGTCAGAACTGGACTCAAAGGAGGACCCAAATGCAGAGTTATCTTTGTTAACAAAAATGATTAATTTAACAGTCTCTATTAAGGTGAAAACAAACAAGGCAGGTTCTTCAGCAAAAATTCACTTCATAAGGAAGGCAAAATTACCATCAAAAAACAAAATAGCAAACAAACTCAAAAGCCTTACTAAATTCTTCAGGACTTGATTCTCGTGGTGACTTAGGCTGTGGACTTTAGCAGGCTGGGGTGACACGTCAGCGGACGAAGACACTCTGGCACAAAACAAAGGGGAGACTGACTCTATATATTCACACAGAAGGTAATGGGGAATAGGTGGAAACAATTGGTGATTAGGGAGCACATGAGGAAGGGCAAGTGCTCTGAAACGAGGAACAATTTCAAAATAAAGCAGGAAGTAACCATGACGCGACAAACCTCACCACAGTGTGACACATTTTGAGGATTGCACACAAACCAAATGTCCTAGAACCAAATTTCCAAATGTAATTAATAAAATATGATGCAATTCACCATTGGGTGAAGTTTGGTTCACTTCTGCGCAGCGGTTTAGAAATTATCATTAATATTAGATTTCTCTGCCAAAGTGCATAGATCTCGCGCTCAAAAGGTGAGAATGGATTTTTTTGAACTCATTTTGTCAGAACTGGACTCAAAGGAGGACCCAAATGCAGAGTTATCATTGTTAACAAAAATGATTTATTTAACAGTCTCTATTAAGGTGAAAACAAACAAGGCAGGTTCTTCAGCAAAAATTCACTTCATCAAGGAAGGCAAAATTACCATCAAAAAACAAAATAGCAAACAAACTCAAAAGCCTTACTAAATTCTTCAGGACTTGATTCTCGTGGTGACTTAGGCTGTGGACTTTAGCAGGCTGGGGTGACACGTCAGCGGACGAAGACACTCTGGCACAAAACAAAGGGGAGACTAACTCTATATATACACACAGAAGGTAATGGGGAATAGGTGGAAACAATTGGTGATTAGGGAGCACATGAGGAAGGGCAAGTGCTCTGAAACAAGGAGGAACAGAATTTCAAAATAAAGCAGGAAGTAACCATGACGCGACAAACCTCACCACAGTGTGACACATTTTGAGGATTGCACACAAACCAAATGTCCTAGAACCAAATTTCCAAATGTAATTCATAAAATATGTTGCAATTCACCATTGGGTGAAGTTTGGTTCACTTCTGCGCAGCGGTTTGGAAGTTATCATTAATATTAGATTTCTCTGCCAAAGTGATTAGAGCTCGCGCTCAAAAGGTGAGAATGGCTTTTTTGAACTCATTTTGAGAATTGCGCACAAACCAAATGTCCAAGCACCAAATTTCCAAATGTAATTACTAGCATATGACACAATTCACCATCGGATGAAGTTTGGTTCACTTCTGCGCAGCGGTTTGGAAGTTATCATCAAGATTAGATTTCTCTGCCAAAGTGATGAGATCTTGTGCTCAAAAGGTGAGAAGGGCTTTTTTGAACTCATTTTGAGCATTGCACACAAACCAAATGTCCTAGAACCAAATTTCCAAATGTAATTACTAGAATATGACACAATTCACCATTGGGTGAAGTTTGGTTCACTTCTGCACAGCGGTTTAGGAGTTTCCATCAATATTAGATTTCGCTACCAAAGCGAATAGATCTCGTGCTCAAAAGGTGAGAAATGGCTTTTTTGAACTCATTTTGAGGTTCGCGCACAAACCAAATGTCCTAGGACCAAATTTCCAAATGTAATTAATAAAATATGCAATTCACCATTGGGTGAAGTTTTGTTCACTTCTGCGCAGCGGTTTGGAAGTTATGATCAATATTAGATTTCTCTGCCAAAGTGATTAGATCTCGTGAGAAGGTGAGAATGGCTTTTTTGAACTCATTTTGAGGATTGCGCTCAAACCAAATGTCCTAGAACCAAATTTCCAAATGTAACTACTAGATTGTGATACAATACACTACTGGTTGAAATTTGGTTTACTTCTGCGCAGCGGTTTGGGAGTTATCATCAAAATTACATTTCTCGGCTGAAATGAATAGATCTCACTGTGAAAAGGCCTAAATGGCTTTTTTGAACTAAGTTTGAGGATTGCGCTCAAACCAAATGTCCTAGAACCAAATTTCCAAATGTAACTACTAGAGTGTAATACAATACACTATTGGGTGAAGTTTGGTTCACTTCTGCGCAGCGGTTTAGGAGTTATCATCAAAATTGCATTTCTCGGCTGAAATGAATAGATCTCACTGTGAAAAGGCCTAAATGGCTTTTTTGAACTAAGTTTGAGGATTGCGCTCAAACCAAATGTCCTAGAACCAAATTTTCAAATGTAACTACTAGATTGTGATACAATACACTATTGGGTGAAGTTTGGTTCAATTCTGTGCAGCGGTTTGGGAGTTATCATCAAGATTAGATTTCTCTGCCAAAGTGATGAGATCTTGTGCTCAAAAGGTGAGAAGGGCTTTTTTGAACTCATTTTGAGCATTGCACACAAACCAAATGTCCTAGAACCAAATTTCCAAATGTAATTACTAGAATATGACACAATTCACCATTGGGTGAAGTTTGGTTCACTTCTGCACAGCGGTTTAGGAGTTTCCATCAATATTAGATTTCGCTACCAAAGCGAATAGAATTCGTGCTCAAAAGGTGAGAAATGGCTTTTTTGAACTCATTTTGAGGTTTGCGCACAAACCAAATGTCCTAGGACCAACTTTCCAAATGTAATTAATAAAATATGCAATTAACCATTGGGTGAAGTTTTGTTCACTTCTGCGCAGCGGTTTGGAAGTTATGACCAATATTAGATTTCTCTGCCAAAGTGATTAGATCTCGTGAGAAGGTGAGAATGGCTTTTTTGAACTCATTTTGAGGATTGCGCTCAAACCAAATGTCCTAAAACCAAATTTCCAAATGTAACTACTAGATTGTAATACAATACACTACTGGTTGAAGTTTGGTTCAATTCTGCGCAGCGGTTTAGGAGTTATCATCAAAATTGCATTTCTCGGCTGAAATGAATAGATCTCACTGTGAAAAGGCCTAAATGGCTTTTTTGAACTAAGTATGAGGATTGCGCTCAAACCAAATGTCCTAGAACCAAATTTCCAAATGTAACTACTAGATTGTGATACTATTGGGTGAAGTTTGGTTCACTTTTGCGCAGCGGTTTGGGAGTTATCATCAAAATTACATTTCTTGGCTGAAATGAATAGATCTCGCTGTCAGAAGGCGTAAATTGCTTTTTTGAACTAAGTTTGAGGATTGCGCTCAAACCAAAAGTCCTAGAACCAAATTTCCAATTGTAACTACTAGATTGTGATACAATACACTATTGGGTGAAGTTTGGTTCATTTCTGCGCAGCGGTTTGGGAGTTATCATCAAAATTGCATTTCTCGGCTGAAATGAATAGATCTCACTGTGAAAAGGCCTAAATGGCTTTTTTGAACTAAGTTTGAGGATTGCGCTCAAACCAAATGTCCTAGAACCACATTTCCAAATGTAACTACTAGTTTGTCATACAATACACTATTGGGTGAAGTTTGGTTCACTTCTGCGCAGCGGTTTGGGAGTTATCATCGAAATTACATTTCTCGGCTGAAATGAATAGATGTCACTGTGAAAAGGCCTAAATGACTTTTTTGAACTAAGTTTGAGGATTGCGCTCAAACCAAATGTCCTAGAACCAAATTTCCAAATGTAACTACTAGATTGTGATACAATACACTATTGGGTGAAGTTTGGTTCACTTCTGCCCAGCGGTTTGGGAGTTATCATCAAAATTACATTTCTCGGCTGAAATGAATAGATCTCGCTGTCAGAAGGCGTGAATATATTTTTTGAACTAAGTTTGAGGATTGCGCTCAAACCAAATGTCCTAGAACAAAATTTTCAAATGTAACTATTAGATTGTGATACAATACACTATTGGGGGAAGTTTGGTTCAATTCTGTGCAGCGGTTTGGGAGTTATCATCAAAATTACATTTCTCGGCTGAAATGAATAGATCTCGCTGTCAGAAGGCGTAAATGGCTTTTTTGAACTAAGTTTGAGGGTTGCGCTCAAACCAAATGTCCTAGAACCAAATTTCCAAATGTAACTAGTAGATTGTAATACAATACACTATTGGGTGAAGTTTAGTTCACTTCTGCGCAGCCGTTTAGGAGTTATCATCAAAATTGCATTTCTCGGCTGAAATGAATAGATCTCACTGTGAAAAGGCGTAAATGGCATTTTTGAACTAAGTTTGATGATTGCGCTCAAACCAAATGTCCTAGAACCACATTTCCAAATGTAACTACTAGTTTGTCATACAATACACTATTCGGTGAAGTTTGGTTCATTTCTGCGCAGCGGTTTAGGAGTTATCATCAAAATTGCATTTCTCGGCTGAAATGAATAGATCTCACAGTGAAAAGGCCTAAATGGCTTTTTTGAACTAAGTTTGAGGATTGCGCTCAAACCAAATGTCCTAGAACCAAATTTCCAAATGTAACTACTAGATTGTAATACAATACACTATTGGGTGAAGTTTAGTTCACTTCTGCGCAGCCGTTTAGGAGTTATCATCAAAATTGCATTTCTCGGCTGAAATGAATAGATCTCACTGTGAAAAGGCGTAAATGGCATTTTTGAACTAAGTTTGATGATTGCGCTCAAACCAAATGTCCTAGAACCAAATTTCCAAATGTAACTACTAGATTGTAATACAATACACTACTGGGTGAAGTTTGGTTCACTTTTGCGCAGCGGTTTGGGAGTTATCATCAAAATTACATTTCTCGGCTGAAATGAATAGATCTCACTGTGAAAAGGCCTAAATGGCTTTTTTGAACTAAGTATGAGGATTGCGCTCAAACCAAATGTCCTAGAACCAAATTTCCAAATGTAACTACTAGATTGTAATACAATACACTATTGGGTGAAGTTTGGTTACTTTCTGCGCAGCGGTTTGGGAGTTATCATCAAAATTACATTTCTCGGCTGAAATGAATAGATCTCACTGTGAAAAGGCCTAAATGGCTTTTTTGAACTAAGTTTGAGGATTGCGCTCAAACCAAATATCCTAGAACCAAATTTTCAAATGTAACTACTAGATTGTAATGCAATACACTATTGGGTGAAGTTTGGTTCATTTCTGCGCAGCGGTTTAGGAGTTATCATCAAAATTGCATTTCTCGGCTGAAATGAATAGATCTCACAGTGAAAAGGCCTAAATGGCTTGTTTGAACTAAGTTTGAGGATTGCGCTCAAACCAAATGTCCTAGAACCAAATTTCCAAATGTAACTACTAGATTGTAATACAATACACTATTGGGTGAAGTTTAGTTCACTTCTGCGCAGCCGTTTAGGAGTTATCATCAAAATTGCATTTCTCGGCTGAAATGAATAGATCTCACTGTGAAAATGCCTAAAAGGCTTTTTTGAAATAAGTTTCAGTATTGCGCTCAAACCAAATGTCCTAGAACCAAATTTCCAAATGTAACTACTAGATTGTGATACAATACACTATTGGGTGAAGTTTGGTTCACTTCTGCGCAGCGGTTTGGGAGTTATCAAAATTACATTTCTCGGCTGAAATGAATCGATCTCACTGTGAAAAGGCCTAAATGGCTTTTTTGAACTAAGTTTGAGTATTGCGCTCAAACCAAATGTCCTAGAACCAAATTTCCAAATGTAACTACTAGATTCTGATACAATACACTACTGGGTGAAGTTTGGTTCACTTCTGCGCAGCGGTTTGGGAGTTATCATCAAAATTACATTTCTCGGCTGAAATGAATAGATCTCGCTGTCAGAAGGCGCAAATGGCATTTTTGAACAAAGTTTGAGGATTGCGCTCAAACCAAATGTCCTAGAACCAAATTTCCAAATGTAACTACTAGATTGTGATACAATACACTATTGGGTGAAGTTTGGTTCAATTCTGCGCAGCGGTTTGGGAGTTATCATCAAAATTACATTTCTCGGCTGAAATGAATAGATCTCGCTGTCAGAAGGCGTAAATGGCATTTTTGAATTAAGTTTGAGGATTACGCTCAAACCAAATGTCCTAGAACCAAATTTCCAAATGTAACTACCAGATTGTGATACTATTGGGTGAAGTTTGGTTCACTTTTGCGCAGCGGTTTGGGAGTTATCATCAAAATTACATTTCTCGGCTGAAATGAATAGATCTCGCTGTCAGAAGGCGTAAAATGCTTTTTTGAAATAAGTTTGAGGATTGCGCTCAAACCAAAAGTCCTAGAACCAAATTTCCAATTGTAACTACTAGATTGTGATACAATACACTATTGGGTGAAGTTTGGTTCATTTCTGCGCAGCGGTTTGGGAGTTATCATCAAAATTGCATTTCTCGGCTGAAATGAATAGATCTCACTGTGAAAAGGCCTAAATTGCTTTTTTGAACTAAGTTTGAGGATTGCGCTCAAACCAAATGTCCTAGAACCAAATTTCCAAATGTAACTACTAGATTGTGATACAATACAGTATTGGGTGAAGTTTGGTTCACTTCTGCGCAGCGGTTTGGGAGTTATCATCAAAATTACATTTCTCGGCTGAAATGAATAGATCTCGCTGTCAGAAGGCGTGAATGGATTTTTTGAACTAAGTTTGAGGATTGCGCTCAAACCAAATGTCCTAGAACAAAATTTTCAAATGTAACTACTAGATTGTAATGCAATACACTATTGGGTGAAGTTTGGTTCATTTCTGCGCAGCGGTTTAGGAGTTATCATCAAAATTGAATTTCTCGGCTGAAATGAATAGATCTCACAGTGAAAAGGCCTAAATGGCTTTTTTGAACTAAGTTTGAGGATTGCGCTCAAACCAAATGTCCTAGAACCAAATTTCCAAATGTAACTACTAAATTGTAATACAATACACTATTGGGCGAAGTTTAGTTCACTTCTGCGCAGCCGTTTAGGAGTTATCATCAAAATTGCATTTCTCGGCTGAAATGAATAGATCTCACTGTGAAAAGGCGTAAATGGCATTTTTGAATTAAGTTTGATGATTGCGCTCAAACCAAATGTCCTAGAACCAAATTTCCAAATGTAACTACTAGATTGTAATACAATACACTATTGGGTGAAGTTTAGTTCACTTCTGCGCAGCCGTTTAGGAGTTATCATCAAAATTGCATTTCTCGGCTGAAATGAATAGATCTCACTGTGAAAAGGCGTAAATGGCATTTTTGAATTAAGTTTGAGGATTACGCTCAAACCAAATGTCCTAGAACCAAATTTCCAAATGTAACTACTAGATTGTAATACAATACACTATTGGGTGAAGTTTGGTTCACTTCTGCGCAGCGGTTTAGGAGTTATCATCAAAATTGCATTTCTCGGCTGAAATGAATAGATCTCACTGTGAAAAGGCCTAAATGGCTTTTTTGAACTAAGTATGAGGATTGCGCTCAAACCAAATGTCCTAGAACCAAATTTCCAAATGTAACTACTAGATTGTGATACTATTGGGTGAAGTTTGGTTCACTTTTGCGCAGCGGTTTGGGAGTTATCATCAAAATTACATTTCTCGGCTGAAATGAATAGATCTCGCTGTCAGAAGGCGTAAATTGCTTTTTTGAACTAAGTTTGAGGATTGCGCTCAAACCAAAAGTCCTAGAACCAAATTTCCAATTGTAACTACTAGATTGTGATACAATACACTATTGGGTGAAGTTTGGTTCATTTCTGCGCAGCGGTTTGGGAGTTATCATCAGAATTGCATTTCTCGGGTGAAATGAATAGATCTCACTGTGAAAAGGCCTAAATGGCTTTTTTGAACTAAGTTTGAGGATTGCGCTCAAACCAAATGTCCTAGAACCACATTTCCAAATGTAACTACTAGTTTGTCATACAATACACTATTGGGTGAAGTTTGGTTCACTTCTGCGCAGCGGTTTGGGAGTTATCATCAAAATTACATTTCTCGGCTGAAATGAATAGATCTCACTGTGAAAAGGCCTAAATGGCTTTTTTGAACTAAGTATGAGGATTGCGCTCAAACAAAATGTCCTAGAACCAAATTTCCAAATGTAACTACTAGATTGTAATACAATACACTATTGGGTGAAGTTTGGTTCATTTCTGCGCAGCGGTTTAGGAGTTATCATCAAAATTGCATTTCTCGGCTGAAATGAATAGATCTCACTGTGAAAATGCCTAAAAGGCATTTCTGAAATAAGTTTGAGGATTGCGCTCAAACCAAATGTCCTAGAACCAAATTTCCAAATGTAACTACTAGATTGTGATACAGTACACTATTGGGTGAAGTTTGGTTCACTTCTGCGCAGCGGTTTGGGAGTTATCAAAATTACATTTCTCGGCTGAAATGAATCGATCTCACTGTGAAAAGGCCTAAATGGCTTTTTTGAACTAAGTTTGAGGATTGCGCTCAAACCAAATGTCCTAGAACCAAATTTCCAAATGTAACTACTAGATTCTGATACAATACACTACTGGGTGAAGTTTGGTTCACTTCTGCGCAGCGGTTTGGGAGTTATCTTCAAAATTACATTTCTCGGCTGAAATGAATAGATCTCGCTGTCAGAAGGCGTAAATGGCTTTTTTGAACTAAGTTTGAGGGTTGCGCTCAAACCAAATGTCCTACAACCAAATTTCCAAATGTAACTACTAGATTGTGATACAATACACTATTGGGTGAAGTTTGGTTCACTTTTGCGCAGCGGTTTAGGAGTTATCATCAAAATTGCATTTCTCGGGTGAAATGAATAGATCTCGCTGTCAGAAGGCGTAAATGGCATTTTTGAATTAAGTTTGAGGATTACGCTCAAACCAAATGTCCTAGAACCAAATTTCCAAATGTAACTACTAGATTGTAATACAATACACGATTGGGTGAAATTTGGTTCACTTCTGCGCAGCGGTTTAGGAGTTATCATCAAAATTGCATTTCTCGGCTGAAATGAATAGATCTCACTGTGAAAAGGCCTAAATGGCTTTTTTGAACTAAGTATGAGGATTGCGCTCAAACCAAATGTCCTAGAACCAAATTTCCAAATGTAACTACTAGATTGTGATACTATTGGGTGAAGTTTGGTTCACTTTTGCGCAGCGGTTTGGGAGTTATCATCAAAATTACATTTCTCGGCTGAAATGAATAGATCTCGCTGTCAGAAGGCGTAAATTGCTTTTTTGAACTAAGTTTGAGGATTGCGCTCAAACCAAAAGTCCTAGAACCAAATTTCCAATTGTAACTACTAGATTGTGATACAATACACTATTGGGTGAAGTTTGGTTCATTTCTGCGCAGCGGTTTGGGAGTTATCATCAAAATTACATTTCTCGACTGAAATGAATAGATCTCACTGTGAAAATGCCTAAAAGGCTTTTTTGAAATAAGTTTGAGGATTGCGCTCAAACCAAATGTCCTAGAACCAAATTTCCAAATGTAACTACTAGATTGTGATACAATACAATATTGGGTGAAGTTTGGTTCACTTGTGCGCAGCGGTTTGGGAGTTATCAAAATTACATTTCTCGGCTGAAATGAATCGATCTCACTGTGAAAAGGCCTAAATGGCTTGTTTGAACTAAGTTTGAGGATTGCGCTCAAACCAAATGTCCTAGAACCAAATTTCCAAATGTAACTACTAGATTCTGATACAATACATTACTGGGTGAAGTTTGGTTCACTTCTGCGCAGCGGTTTGGGAGTTATCATCAAAATTACATTTCTCGGCTGAAATGAATAGATCTCGCTTTCAGAAGGCGTAAATGGCTTTTTTGAACTAAGTTTGAGGGTTGCGCTCAAACCAAATGTCCTAGAACCAAATTTCCAAATGTAACTACTAGATTGTGATAAAATACACTATTGGGTGAAGTTTGGTTCACTTCTGCGCAGCGGTTTAGGAGTTATCATCAAAATTGCATTTCTCGGCTGAAATGAATAGATCTCACTGTGAAAAGGCGTAAATGGCATTTTTGAACTAAGTTTGAGGATTGCGCTCAAACCAAATGTCCTAGAACCAAATTTCCAAATGTAACTACTAGATTGTGATACAATACACTATTGGGTGAAGTTTGGTTCACTTTTGCGCAGCGGTTTAGGAGTTATCATCAAAATTGCATTTCTCGGCTGAAATGAATAGATCTCACTGTGAAAAGGCCTAAATGGCTTTTTTGAACTAAGTATGAGGATTGCGCTCAAACCAAATGTCCTAGAACCAAATTTCCAAATGTAACTACTAGATTGTGATACTATTGGGTGAAGTTTGGTTCACTTTTGCGCAGCGGTTTGGGAGTCATCATCAAAATTACATTTCTCGGCTGAAATGAATAGATCTCGCTGTCAGAAGGCGTAAATTGCTTTTTTGAACTAAGTTTGAGGATTGCGCTCAAACCAAATATCCTAGAACCAAATTTTCAAATGTAACTACTAGATTGTAATGCAATACACTATTGGGTGAAGTTTGGTTCATTTCTGCGCAGCGGTTTAGGAGTTATCATCAAAATTGCATTTCTCGGCTGAAATGAATAGATCTCACAGTGAAAAGGCCTAAATGGCTTTTTTGAACTAAGTTTGAGGATTGCGCTCAAACCAAATGTCCTAGAACCAAATTTCCAAATGTAACTACTAGATTGTAATACAATACACTATTGGGTGAAGTTTAGTTCACTTCTGCGCAGCCGTTTAGGAGTTATCATCAAAATTGCATTTCTCGGCTGAAATGAATAGATCTCACTGTGAAAATGCCTAAAAGGCTTTTTTGAAATAAGTTTGAGTATTGTGCTCAAACCAAATGTCCTAGAACCAAATTTCCAAATGTAACTACTAGATTGTGATACAATACACTATTGGGTGAAGTTTGGTTCACTTCTGCGCAGCGGTTTGGGAGTTATCAAAATTACATTTCTCGGCTGAAATGAATCGATCTCACTGTGAAAAGGCCTAAATGGCTTTTTTGAACTAAGTTTGAGTATTGCGCTCAAACCAAATGTCCTAGAACCAAATTTCCAAATGTAACTACTAGATTCTGATACAATACACTACTGGGTGAAGTTTGGTTCACTTCTGCGCAGCGGTTTGGGAGTTATCATCAAAATTACATTTCTCGGCTGAAATGAATAGATCTCGCTGTCAGAAGGCGCAAATGGCATTTTTGAACAAAGTTTGAGGATTGCGCTCAAACCAAATGTCCTAGAACCAAATTTCCAAATGTAACTACTAGATTGTGATACAATACACTATTGGGTGAAGTTTGGTTCAATTCTGCGCAGCGGTTTGGGAGTTATCATCAAAATTACATTTCTCGGCTGAAATGAATAGATCTCGCTGTCAGAAGGCGTAAATGGCATTTTTGAATTAAGTTTGAGGATTACGCTCAAACCAAATGTCCTAGAACCAAATTTCCAAATGTAACTACCAGATTGTGATACTATTGGGTGAAGTTTGGTTCACTTTTGCGCAGCGGTTTGGGAGTTATCATCAAAATTACATTTCTCGGCTGAAATGAATAGATCTCGCTGTCAGAAGGCGTAAAATGCTTTTTTGAAATAAGTTTGAGGATTGCGCTCAAACCAAAAGTCCTAGAACCAAATTTCCAATTGTAACTACTAGATTGTGATACAATACACTATTGGGTGAAGTTTGGTTCATTTCTGCGCAGCGGTTTGGGAGTTATCATCAAAATTGCATTTCTCGGCTGAAATGAATAGATCTCACTGTGAAAAGGCCTAAATTGCTTTTTTGAACTAAGTTTGAGGATTGCGCTCAAACCAAATGTCCTAGAACCAAATTTCCAAATGTAACTACTAGATTGTGATACAATACACTATTGGGTGAAGTTTGGTTCACTTCTGCGCAGCGGTTTGGGAGTTATCATCAAAATTACATTTCTCGGCTGAAATGAATAGATCTCGCTGTCAGAAGGCGTGAATGGATTTTTTGAACTAAGTTTGAGGATTGCGCTCAAACCAAATGTCCTAGAACAAAATTTTCAAATGTAACTACTAGATTGTAATGCAATACACTATTGGGTGAAGTTTGGTTCATTTCTGCGCAGCGGTTTAGGAGTTATCATCAAAATTGAATTTCTCGGCTGAAATGAATAGATCTCACAGTGAAAAGGCCTAAATGGCTTTTTTGAACTAAGTTTGAGGATTGCGCTCAAACCAAATGTCCTAGAACCAAATTTCCAAATGTAACTACTAAATTGTAATACAATACACTATTGGGCGAAGTTTAGTTCACTTCTGCGCAGCCGTTTAGGAGTTATCATCAAAATTGCATTTCTCGGCTGAAATGAATAGATCTCACTGTGAAAAGGCGTAAATGGCATTTTTGAATTAAGTTTGATGATTGCGCTCAAACCAAATGTCCTAGAACCAAATTTCCAAATGTAACTACTAGATTGTAATACAATACACTATTGGGTGAAGTTTAGTTCACTACTGCGCAGCCGTTTAGGAGTTATCATCAAAATTGCATTTCTCGGCTGAAATGAATAGATCTCACTGTGAAAAGGCGTAAATGGCATTTTTGAATTAAGTTTGAGGATTACGCTCAAACCAAATGTCCTAGAACCAAATTTCCAAATGTAACTACTAGATTGTAATACAATACACTATTGGGTGAAGTTTGGTTCACTTCTGCGCAGCGGTTTAGGAGTTATCATCAAAATTGCATTTCTCGGCTGAAATGAATAGATCTCACTGTGAAAAGGCCTAAATGGCTTTTTTGAACTAAGTATGAGGATTGCGCTCAAACCAAATGTCCTAGAACCAAATTTCCAAATGTAACTACTAGATTGTGATACTATTGGGTGAAGTTTGGTTCACTTTTGCGCAGGGGTTTGGGAGTTATCATCAAAATTACATTTCTCGGCTGAAATGAATAGATCTCGCTGTCAGAAGGCGTAAATTGCTTTTTTGAACTAAGTTTGAGGATTGCGCTCAAACCAAAAGTCCTAGAACCAAATTTCCAATTGTAACTACTAGATTGTGATACAATACACTATTGGGTGAAGTTTGGTTCATTTCTGCGCAGCGGTTTGGGAGTTATCATCAGAATTGCATTTCTCGGGTGAAATGAATAGATCTCACTGTGAAAAGGCCTAAATGGCTTTTTTGAACTAAGTTTGAGGATTGCGCTCAAACCAAATGTCCTAGAACCACATTTCCAAATGTAACTACTAGTTTGTCATACAATACACTATTGGGTGAAGTTTGGTTCACTTCTGCGCAGCGGTTTGGGAGTTATCATCAAAATTACATTTCTCGGCTGAAATGAATAGATCTCACTGTGAAAAGGCCTAAATGGCTTTTTTGAACTAAGTATGAGGATTGCGCTCAAACAAAATGTCCTAGAACCAAATTTCCAAATGTAACTACTAGATTGTAATACAATACACTATTGGGTGAAGTTTGGTTCATTTCTGCGCAGCGGTTTAGGAGTTATCATCAAAATTGCATTTCTCGGCTGAAATGAATAGATCTCACTGTGAAAATGCCTAAAAGGCATTTTTGAAATAAGTTTGAGGATTGCGCTCAAACCAAATGTCCTAGAACCAAATTTCCAAATGTAACTACTAGATTGTGATACAGTACACTATTGGGTGAAGTTTGGTTCACTTCTGCGCAGCGGTTTGGGAGTTATCAAAATTACATTTCTCGGCTGAAATGAATCGATCTCACTGTGAAAAGGCCTAAATGGCTTTTTTGAACTAAGTTTGAGGATTGCGCTCAAACCAAATGTCCTAGAACCAAATTTCCAAATGTAACTACTAGATTCTGATACAATACACTACTGGGTGAAGTTTGGTTCACTTCTGCGCAGCGGTTTGGGAGTTATCTTCAAAATTACATTTCTCGGCTGAAATGAATAGATCTCGCTGTCAGAAGGCGTAAATGGCTTTTTTGAACTAAGTTTGAGGGTTGCGCTCAAACCAAATGTCCTACAACCAAATTTCCAAATGTAACTACTAGATTGTGACACAATACACTATTGGGTGAAGTTTGGTTCACTTTTGCGCAGCGGTTTAGGAGTTATCATCAAAATTGCATTTCTCGGGTGAAATGAATAGATCTCGCTGTCAGAAGGCGTAAATGGCATTTTTGAATTAAGTTTGAGGATTACGCTCAAACCAAATGTCCTAGAACCAAATTTCCAAATGTAACTACTAGATTGTAATACAATACACGATTGGGTGAAATTTGGTTCACTTCTGCGCAGCGGTTTAGGAGTTATCATCAAAATTGCATTTCTCGGCTGAAATGAATAGATCTCACTGTGAAAAGGCCTAAATGGCTTTTTTGAACTAAGTATGAGGATTGCGCTCAAACCAAATGTCCTAGAACCAAATTTCCAAATGTAACTACTAGATTGTGATACTATTGGGTGAAGTTTGGTTCACTTTTGCGCAGCGGTTTGGGAGTTATCATCAAAATTACATTTCTCGGCTGAAATGAATAGATCTCGCTGTCAGAAGGCGTAAATTGCTTTTTTGAACTAAGTTTGAGGATTGCGCTCAAACCAAAAGTCCTAGAACCAAATTTCCAATTGTAACTACTAGATTGTGATACAATACACTATTGGGTGAAGTTTGGTTCATTTCTGCGCAGCGGTTTGGGAGTTATCATCAAAATTACATTTCTCGACTGAAATGAATAGATCTCACTGTGAAAATGCCTAAAAGGCTTTTTTGAAATAAGTTTGAGGATTGCGCTCAAACCAAATGTCCTAGAACCAAATTTCCAAATGTAACTACTAGATTGTGATACAATACAATATTGGGTGAAGTTTGGTTCACTTGTGCGCAGCGGTTTGGGAGTTATCAAAATTACATTTCTCGGCTGAAATGAATCGATCTCACTGTGAAAAGGCCTAAATGGCTTGTTTGAACTAAGTTTGAGGATTGCGCTCAAACCAAATGTCCTAGAACCAAATTTCCAAATGTAACTACTAGATTCTGATACAATACACTACTGGGTGAAGTTTGGTTCACTTCTGCGCAGCGGTTTGGGAGTTATCATCAAAATTACATTTCTCGGCTGAAATGAATAGATCTCGCTTTCAGAAGGCGTAAATGGCTTTTTTGAACTAAGTTTGAGGGTTGCGCTCAAACCAAATGTCCTAGAACCAAATTTCCAAATGTAACTACTAGATTGTGATAAAATACACTATTGGGTGAAGTTTGGTTCACTTCTGCGCAGCGGTTTAGGAGTTATCATCAAAATTGCATTTCTCGGCTGAAATGAATAGATCTCACTGTGAAAAGGCGTAAATGGCATTTTTGAACTAAGTTTGAGGATTGCGCTCAAACCAAATGTCCTAGAACCAAATTTCCAAATGTAACTACTAGATTGTGATACAATACACTATTGGGTGAAGTTTGGTTCACTTTTGCGCAGCGGTTTAGGAGTTATCATCAAAATTGCATTTCTCGGCTGAAATGAATAGATCTCACTGTGAAAAGGCCTAAATGGCTTTTTTGAACTAAGTATGAGGATTGCGCTCAAACCAAATGTCCTAGAACCAAATTTCCAAATGTAACTACTAGATTGTGATACTATTGGGTGAAGTTTGGTTCACTTTTGCGCAGCGGTTTGGGAGTTATCATCAAAATTACATTTCTCGGCTGAAATGAATAGATCTCGCTGTCAGAAGGCGTAAATTGCTTTTTTGAACTAAGTTTGAGGATTGCGCTCAAACCAAAAGTCCTAGAACCAAATTTCCAATTGTAACTACTAGATTGTGATACAATACACTATTGGGTGAAGTTTGGTTCATTTCTGCGCAGCGGTTTGGGAGTTATCATCAAAATTGCATTTCTCGGCTGAAATGAATAGATCTCACTGTGAAAAGGCCTAAATGGCTTTTTTGAAATAAGTATGAGGATTGCGCTCAAACCAAATGTCCTAGAACCAAATTTCCAAATGTAACTACTAGATTGTAATTCAATACACTATTGGGTGAAGTTTGGTTCATTTCTGCGCAGCGGTTTAGGAGTTATCATCAACATTGCATTTCTCGACTGAAATGAATAGATCTCACTGTGAAAATGCCTAAAAGGCTTTTTTGAAATAAGTTTGAGGATTGCGCTCAAACCAAATGTCCTAGAACCAAATTTCCAAATGTAACTACTTGATTGTGATACAACACACTATTGGGTGAAGTTTGGTTCACTTCTGCGCAGCAGTTTAGGAGTTATCATCAAAATTGCATTTCTCGACTGAAATGAATAGATCTCACTGTGAAAATGCCTAAAAGGCTTTTTTGAAATAAGTTTGAGGATTGCGCTCAAACCAAATGTCCTAGAACCAAATTTCCAAATGTAACTACTAGATTGTGATACAATACACTATTGGGTGAAGTTTGGTTCACTTCTGCGCAGCGGTTTGGGAGTTATCATCAAAATTACATTTCTCGGCTGAAATGAATAGATCTCAATGTGAAAAGGCCTAAATGGCTTTTTGAAATAAGTATGAGGATTGCGCTCAAACCAAATGTCCTAGAACCTAATTTCCAAATGTAACTACTAGATTGTGATACAATACACTACTGGGTGAAGTTTGGTTCACTTCTGCGCAGCAGTTTAGGAGTTATCATCAAAATTGCATTTCTCGGCTGAAATGACGAGATCTCACTGTGAAAAGGCCTAAATGGCTTTTTGAAATAAGTATGAGGATTGCGCTCAAACCAAATGTCCTAGAACCAAATTTCCAAATGTAACTACTAGATTGTGATACAATACACTATTGGGTGAAGTTTGGTTCACTTCTGCGCAGCGGTTTGGGAGTTATCATCAAATTACATTTCTCGGCTGAAATGAATAGATCTCACTGTGAAAATGCCTAAAAGGCTTTTTTGAAATAAGTTTGAGGATTGCGCTCAAACCAAATGTCCTAGAACCAAATTTCCAAATGTAACCACTAGATTGTGATACAATACACTATTGGGTGAAGTTTGGTTCATTTCTGCGCAGCGGTTTAGGAGTTATCATCAAAATTGCATTTCTCGGCTGAAATGAATAGATCTCACTGTGAAAATAACTAAAAGGCTTTTTTGAAATAAGTTTGAGGATTGCGCTCAAACCAAATGTCCTAGAACCAAATTTCCAAATGTAACTACTAGATTGTGATACAATACACTACTGGGTGAAGTTTGGTTAGCTTCTGCGCAGCAGTTTAGGAGTTATCATCAAAATTGCATTTCTCGGCTGAAATGAATAGATCTCACTGTGAAAAGGCCTAAATGGCTTTTTGAAAAAAGTATGAGGATTGCGCTCAAACCAAATGTCCTAGAACCACATTTCCAAATGTAACTACTAGATTGTGATACAATACACTATTGGGTGAAGTTTGGTTGACTTCTGCGCAGCAGTTTAGGAGTTATCATCAAAATTGCATTTCTCGGCTGAAATGAATAGATCTCACTGTGAAAAGGCCTAAATGGCTTTTTTGAACTAAGTTTGAGATTTGCGCTCAAACCAAATGTCCTAGAACCAAATTTCCAAATGTAACTACTAGATTGTAATACAATACACTATTGGGTGAAGTTTGGTTCATTTCTGCGCAGCGGTTTAGGAGTTATCATCAACATTGCATTTCTCGACTGAAATGAATAGATCTCACTGTGAAAATGCCTAAAAGGCTTTTTTGAACTAAGTTTGAGGATTGCGCTCAAACCAAATGTCCTAGAACCAAATTTCCAAATGTAACTACTAGATTGTGATACAATACACTATTGGGTGAAGTTTGGTTCAATTCTGCGCAGCGGTTTGGGAGTTATCATCAAAATTACATTTCTCGGCTGAAATGAATAGATCTCGCTGTCAGAAGGCGTAAATGGCATTTTTGAATTAAGTTTGAGGATTACGCTCAAACCAAATGTCCTAGAACCAAATTTCCAAATGTAACTACTAGATTGTAATATAATACACTATTGGGTGAAGTTTGGTTCACTTCTGCGCAGCGGTTTAGGAGTTATCATCAAAATTGCATTTCTCGGCTGAAATGAATAGATCTCACTGTGAAAAGGCCTAAATGGCTTTTTTGAACTAAGTATGAGGATTGTGCTCAAACCAAATGTCCTAGAACCAAATTTCCAAATGTAACTACTAGATTGTGATACTATTGGGTGAAGTTTGGTTCACTTTTGCGCAGCGGTTTGGGAGTTATCATCAAAATTACATTTCTCGGCTGAAATGAATAGATCTCGCTGTCAGAAGGCGTAAATTGCTTTTTTGAACTAAGTATGAGGATTGCGCTCAAACCAAATGTCCTAGAACCAAATTTCCAAATGTAACTACTAGATTGTAATACAATACACTATTGGGTGAAGTTTGGTTCATTTCTGCGCAGCGGTTTAGGAGTTATCATCAAAATTGCATTTCTCGGCTGAAATGAATAGATCTCACTGTGAAAATAACTAAAAGGCTTTTTTGAAATAAGTTTGAGGATTGCGCTCAAACCAAATGTCCTAGAACCAAATTTCCAAATGTAACTACTAGATTGTGATACAATACACTACTGGGTGAAGTTTGGTTCACTTCTGCGCAGCAGTTTAGGAGTTATCATCAAAATTGCATTTCTCGGCTGAATTGAATAGATCTCACTGTGAAAAGGCCTATATGGCTTTTTGAAATAAGTATGAGGATTGCGCTCAAACCAAATGTCCTAGAACCAAATTTCCATATGTAACTACTAGATTGTGATACAATACACTATTGGGTGAAGTTTGGTTCATTTCTGCGCAGCGGTTGAGGAGTTATCATCAAAATTGCATTTCTCGGCTGAAATGAATAGATCTCACTGTGAAAATGCCTAAAAGGCTTTTTTGAAATAAGTTTGAGGATTGCGCTCAAACCAAATGTCCTAGAACCAAATTTCCAAATGTAACTACTGGATTGTGATACAATACACTATTGGGTGAAGTTTGGTTCATTTCTGCGCAGCGGTTTAGGAGTTATCATCAAAATTGCATTTCTCGGCTGAAATGAATAGATCTCACTGTGAAAATGCCTAAAAGGCTTTTTTGAAATAAGTTTGAGGATTGCGCTCAAACCAAATGTCCTAGAACCAAATTTCCAAATGTAACTACTAGATTGTGATACAATACACTATTGGGTGAAGTTTGGTTCACTTCTGCGCAGCGGTTTGGGAGTTATCATCAAAATTGCATTTCTCGGCTGAAATGAATAGATCTCACTGTGAAAATGCCTAAAAGGCTTTTTTGAAATAAGTTTGAGGATTGCGCTCAAACCAAATGTCCTAGAACCAAATTTCCAAATGTAACTACCAGATTGTGATACAATACACTATTGGGTGAAGTTTGGTTCATTTCTGCGCAGCGGTTTAGGAGTTATCATCAACATTGCATTTCTCGACTGAAATGAATAGATCTCACTGTGAAAATGCCTAAAAGGCTTTTTTGAACTAAGTTTGAGGATTGCGCTCAAACCAAATGTCCTAGAACCAAATTTCCAAATGTAACTACTAGATTGTGATACAATACACTATTGGGTGAAGTTTGGTTCAATTCTGCGCAGCGGTTTGGGAGTTATCATCAAAATTACATTTCTCGGCTGAAATGAATAGATCTCGCTGTCAGAAGGCGTAAATGGCATTTTTGAATTAAGTTTGAGGATTACGCTCAAACCAAATGTCCTAGAACCAAATTTCCAAATGTAACTACTAGATTGTAATATAATACACTATTGGGTGAAGTTTGGTTCACTTCTGCGCAGCGGTTTAGGAGTTATCATCAAAATTGCATTTCTCGGCTGAAATGAATAGATCTCACTGTGAAAAGGCCTAAATGGCTTTTTTGAACTAAGTATGAGGATTGTGCTCAAACCAAATGTCCTAGAACCAAATTTCCAAATGTAACTACTAGATTGTGATACTATTGGGTGAAGTTTGGTTCACTTTTGCGCAGCGGTTTGGGAGTTATCATCAAAATTACATTTCTCGGCTGAAATGAATAGATCTCGCTGTCAGAAGGCGTAAATTGCTTTTTTGAACTAAGTATGAGGATTGCGCTCAAACCAAATGTCCTAGAACCAAATTTCCAAATGTAACTACTAGATTGTAATACAATACACTATTGGGTGAAGTTTGGTTCATTTCTGCGCAGCGGTTTAGGAGTTATCATCAAAATTGCATTTCTCGGCTGAAATGAATAGATCTCACTGTGAAAATAACTAAAAGGCTTTTTTGAAATAAGTTTGAGGATTGCGCTCAAACCAAATGTCCTAGAACCAAATTTCCAAATGTAACTACTAGATTGTGATACAATACACTACTGGGTGAAGTTTGGTTCACTTCTGCGCAGCAGTTTAGGAGTTATCATCAAAATTGCATTTCTCGGCTGAATTGAATAGATCTCACTGTGAAAAGGCCTATATGGCTTTTTGAAATAAGTATGAGGATTGCGCTCAAACCAAATGTCCTAGAACCAAATTTCCATATGTAACTACTAGATTGTGATACAATACACTATTGGGTGAAGTTTGGTTCATTTCTGCGCAGCGGTTGAGGAGTTATCATCAAAATTGCATTTCTCGGCTGAAATGAATAGATCTCACTGTGAAAATGCCTAAAAGGCTTTTTTGAAATAAGTTTGAGGATTGCGCTCAAACCAAATGTCCTAGAACCAAATTTCCAAATGTAACTACTGGATTGTGATACAATACACTATTGGGTGAAGTTTGGTTCATTTCTGCGCAGCGGTTTAGGAGTTATCATCAAAATTGCATTTCTCGGCTGAAATGAATAGATCTCACTGTGAAAATGCCTAAAAGGCTTTTTTGAAATAAGTTTGAGGATTGCGCTCAAACCAAATGTCCTAGAACCAAATTTCCAAATGTAACTACTAGATTGTGATACAATACACTATTGGGTGAAGTTTGGTTCACTTCTGCGCAGCGGTTTGGGAGTTATCATCAAAATTGCATTTCTCGGCTGAAATGAATAGATCTCACTGTGAAAATGCCTAAAAGGCTTTTTTGAAATAAGTTTGAGGATTGCGCTCAAACCAAATGTCCTAGAACCAAATTTCCAAATGTAACTACCAGATTGTGATACAATACACTATTGGGTGAAGTTTGGTTCATTTCTGCGCAGCGGTTTAGGAGTTATCATCAACATTGCATTTCTCGACTGAAATGAATAGATCTCACTGTGAAAATGCCTAAAAGGCTTTTTTGAACTAAGTTTGAGGATTGCGCTCAAACCAAATGTCCTAGAACCAAATTTCCAAATGTAACTACTAGATTGTGATACAATACACTATTGGGTGAAGTTTGGTTCAATTCTGCGCAGCGGTTTGGGAGTTATCATCAAAATTACATTTCTCGGCTGAAATGAATAGATCTCGCTGTCAGAAGGCGTAAATGGCATTTTTGAATTAAGTTTGAGGATTACGCTCAAACCAAATGTCCTAGAACCAAATTTCCAAATGTAACTACTAGATTGTAATATAATACACTATTGGGTGAAGTTTGGTTCACTTCTGCGCAGCGGTTTAGGAGTTATCATCAAAATTGCATTTCTCGGCTGAAATGAATAGATCTCACTGTGAAAAGGCCTAAATGGCTTTTTTGAACTAAGTATGAGGATTGTGCTCAAACCAAATGTCCTAGAACCAAATTTCCAAATGTAACTACTAGATTGTGATACTATTGGGTGAAGTTTGGTTCACTTTTGCGCAGCGGTTTGGGAGTTATCATCAAAATTACATTTCTCGGCTGAAATGAATAGATCTCGCTGTCAGAAGGCGTAAATTGCTTTTTTGAACTAAGTATGAGGATTGCGCTCAAACCAAATGTCCTAGAACCAAATTTCCAAATGTAACTACTAGATTGTGATACAATACACTACTGGGTGAAGTTTGGTTCACTTCTGCGCAGCAGTTTAGGAGTTATCATCAAAATTGCATTTCTCGGCTGAATTGAATAGATCTCACTGTGAAAAGGCCTATATGGCTTTTTGAAATAAGTATGAGGATTGCGCTCAAACCAAATGTCCTAGAACCAAATTTCCAAATGTAACTACTAGATTGTGATACAATACACTATTGGGTGAAGTTTGGTTCATTTCTGCGCAGCGGTTGAGGAGTTATCATCAAAATTCCATTTCTCGGCTGAAATGAATATATCTCACTGTGAAAATGCCTAAAAGGCTTTTTTGAAATAAGTTTGAGGATTGCGCTCAAACCAAATGTCCTAGAACCAAATTTCCAAAAGCAACTACTAGATTGTGATACAATACACTATTGGGTGAAGTTTGGTTCACTTCTGCGCAGCGGTTTAGGAGTTATCATCAAAATTGCATTTCTCGGCTGAAATGAATAGATCTCACTGTGAAAATGCCTAAAAGGCTTTTTTGAAATAAGTTTGAGGATTGCGCTCAAACCAAATGTCCTAGAACCAAATTTCCAAATGTAACTACTAGATTGTAATACAATACACTATTGGGTGAAGTTTGGTTCATTTCTGCGCAGCGGTTTAGGAGTTATCATCAAAATTGCATTTCTCGGCTGAAATGAATAGATCTCACTGTGAAAATAACTAAAAGGCTTTTTTGAAATAAGTTTGAGGATTGCGCTCAAACCAAATGTCCTAGAACCAAATTTCCAAATGTAACTACTAGATTGTGATACAATACACTACTGGGTGAAGTTTGGTTCACTTCTGCGCAGCAGTTTAGGAGTTATCATCAAAATTGCATTTCTCGGCTGAATTGAATAGATCTCACTGTGAAAAGGCCTATATGGCTTTTTGAAATAAGTATGAGGATTGCGCTCAAACCAAATGTCCTAGAACCAAATTTCCAAATGTAACTACTAGATTGTGATACAATACACTATTGGGTGAAGTTTGGTTCATTTCTGCGCAGCGGTTGAGGAGTTATCATCAAAATTGCATTTCTCGGCTGAAATGAATAGATCTCACTGTGAAAATGCCTAAAAGGCTTTTTTGAAATAAGTTTGAGGATTGCGCTCAAACCAAATGTCCTAGAACCAAATTTCCAAATGTAACTACTGGATTGTGATACAATACACTATTGGGTGAAGTTTGGTTCATTTCTGCGCAGCGGTTTAGGAGTTATCATCAAAATTGCATTTCTCGGCTGAAATGAATAGATCTCACTGTGAAAATGCCTAAAAGGCTTTTTTGAAATAAGTTTGAGGATTGCGCTCAAACCAAATGTCCTAGAACCAAATTTCCAAATGTAACTACTAGATTGTGATACAATACACTATTGGGTGAAGTTTGGTTCACTTCTGCGCAGCGGTTTGGGAGTTATCATCAAAATTGCATTTCTCGGCTGAAATGAATAGATCTCACTGTGAAAATGCAAAAAGGCTTTTTTGAAATAAGTTTGAGGATTGCGCTCAAACCAAATGTCCTAGAACCAAATTTCCAAATGTAACTACCAGATTGTGATACAATACACTATTGGGTGAAGTTTGGTTCATTTCTGCGCAGCGGTTTAGGAGTTATCATCAAAATTGCATTTCTCGGCTGAAATGAATAGATCTCACTGTGAAAATGCCTAAAAGGCTTTTTTGAAATAAGTTTGAGGATTGCGCTCAAACCAAATGTCCTAGAACCAAATTTCCAAATGTAACTACTAGATTGTGAGACAATACACTATTGGGTGAAGTTTGGTTCACTTCTGCGCAGCAGTTTAGGAGTTATCATCAAAATTACATTTCTCGGCTGAAATGAATAGATCTCACTGTGAAAAGGCCTAAAAGGCTTTTTTGAGATAAGTTTGAGGATTGCGCTCAAACCAAATGTCCTAGAACCAAATTTCCAAATGTAACTACTAGATTGTGATACAATACACTATTGGGTGAAGTTTGGTTCATTTCTGCGCAGCGGTTGAGGAGTTATCATCAAAATTGCATTTCTCGGCTGAAATGAATAGATCTCACTGTGAAAATGCCTAAAAGGCTTTTTTGAAATAAGTTTGAGGATTGCGCTCAAACCAAATGTCCTAGAACCAAATTTCCAAATGTAACTACTAGATTGTGAGACAATACACTATTGGGTGAAGTTTGGTTCACTTCTGCGCAGCAGTTTAGGAGTTATCATCAAAATTACATTTCTCGGCTGAAATGAATAGATCTCACTGTGAAAAGGCCTAAAAGGCTTTTTTGAGATAAGTTTGAGGATTGCGCTCAAACCAAATGTCCTAGAACCAAATTTCCAAATGTAACTACTAGATTGTGATACAATACACTATTGGGTGAAGTTTGGTTCATTTCTGCGCAGCGGTTGAGGAGTTATCATCAAAATTGCATTTCTCGGCTGAAATGAATAGATCTCACTGTGAAAATGCCTAAAAGGCTTTTTTCAAATAAGTTTGAGGATTGCGCTCAAACCAAATGTCCTAGAACCAAATTTCCAAATGTAACTACTAGATTGTGAGTCAATACACTATTGGGTGAAGTTTGGTTCACTTCTGCGCAGCAGTTTAGGAGTTATCATCAAAATTGCATTTCTCGGCTGAAATGAATAGATCTCACTGTGAAAAGGCCTAAAAGGCTTTTTTGAAATAAGTTTGAGGATTGCGCTCAAACCAAATGTCCTAGAACCAAATTTCCAAATGTAACTACTAGATTGTGATACAATACACTATTGGGTGAAGTTTGGTTCACTTCTGCGCAGCGGTTTGGGAATTATCATCAAAATTACATTTCTCGGCTGAAATGAATAGATCTCACTGTGAAAAGGCCTAAATGGCTTTTTGAAATAAGTATGAGGATTGCGCTCAAACCAAATGTCCTAGAACCAAATTTCCAAATGTAACTACTAGATTGTGATACTATTGGGTGAAGTTTGGTTCACTTTTGCGCAGCGGTTTGGGAGTTATCATCAAAATTACATTTCTCGGCTGAAATGAATAGATCTCGCTGTCAGAAGGCGTAAATTGCTTTTTTGAAATAAGTTTGAGGATTGCGCTCAAACCAAATGTCCTAGAACCAAATTTCCAAATGTAACTACTAGATTGTGATACAATACACTATTGGGTGAAGTTTGGTTCACTTCTGCGCAGCGGTTTGGGAGTTATCATCAAAATTACATTTCTCGGCTGAAATGAATAGATCTCACTGTGAAAATGCCTAAAAGGCTTTTTTGAAATAAGTTTGAGGATTGCGCTCAAACCAAATGTCCTAGAACCAAATTTCCAAATGTAACTACTAGATTGTGATACAATACACTATTGGGTGAAGTTCGGTTCATTTCTGCGCAGCGGTTTAGGAGTTATCATTAAAATTGCATTTCTCGGCTGAAATGAATAGATCTCACTGTGAAAATAACTAAAAGGCTTTTTTGAAATAAGTTTGAGGATTGCGCTCAAACCAAATGTCCTAGAACCAAATTTCCAAATGTAACTACTAGATTGTGATACAATACACTACTGGGTGAAGTTTGGTTCACTTCTGCGCAGCAGTTTAGGAGTTATCATCAAAATTGCATTTCTCGGCTGAAATGAATAGATCTCACTGTGAAAAGGCCTAAATGGCTTTTTGAAATAAGTATGAGGATTGCTCTCAAACCAAATGTCCTAGAACCAAATTTCCAAATGTAACTACTAGATTGTGATACAATACACTATTGGGTGAAGTTTGGTTGACTTCTGCGCAGCAGTTTAGGAGTTATCATCAAAATTGCATTTCTCGGCTGAAATGAATAGATCTCACTGTGAAAATGCCTAAAAGGCTTTTTTGAAATAAGATTGAGGATTGCGCTCAAACCAAATGTCCTAGAACCAAATTTCCAAATGTAACTACTAGATTGTGATACAATACACTATTGGGTGAAGTTTGGTTCACTTCTGCGCAGCGGTTTAGGAGTTATCATCAAAATTCCATTTCTCGGCTGAAATGAATATATCTCACTGTGAAAATGCCTAAAAGGCTTTTTTGAAATAAGTTTGAGGATTGCGCTCAAACCAAATGTCCTAGAACCAAATTTCCAAATGCAACTACTAGATTGTGATACAATACACTATTGGGTGAAGTTTGGTTCACTTCTGCGCAGCGGTTTAGGAGTTATCATCAAAATTGCATTTCTCGGCTGAAATGAATAGATCTCACTGTGAAAATGCCTAAAAGGCTTTTTTGAAATAAGTTTGAGGATTGCGCTCAAACCAAATGTCCTAGAACCAAATTTCCAAATGTAACTACTAGATTTTGATACAATACACTATTGGGTGAAGTTTGGTTCATTTCTGCGCAGCGGTTTAGGAGTTATCATCAAAATTGCATTTCTCGGCTGAAATGAATAGATCTCACTGTGAAAATGCCTAAAAGGCTTTTTTGAAATAAGTTTGAGGATTGCGCTCAAACCAAATGTCCTAGAACCGAATTTCCAAATGTAACTACTAGATTGTGATACAATACAGTATTGGGTGAAGTTTGGTTGACTTCTGCGCAGCGGTTTGGCAAAATTACATTTCTCGGCCATATCGCGTAGATCTCACTGTGAAAAGGCTTAAATGACTTTTTTTAACTAAGTTTGAGGATTGCGCTCAAATTAAATGTCCTAGAACCAAATTTCCAAATGTAACTACTAGATTGTGATACAATACACTATTGGGTGAAGTTTGGTTGACTTCTGCGCAGCAGTTTGGGAGTTAACATCAAAATTACATTTCTCGGCCATATCGCGTAGATCTCACTGTGAAAAGGCTTAAATGACTTTTTTTTAACTAGGTTTGAGGATTGCGCTCAAACCAAATGTCCTAGAACCAAATTTCTAAATGTAACTACTACATTGTGATACAATACACTATTGGGTGAAGTTTGGTTGACTTCTGCGCAGCGGTTTGGGAGTTATCATCAAAATTACATTTCTCGGCTGAAATGAATAGATCTCACTGTGAAAATGCCTAAAAGGCTTTTTTGAAATTAGTTTGAGGATTGCGCTCAAACCAAATGTCCTAGAACCAAATTTCCAAATGTAACTACTAAATTGTAATACAATACACTATTGGGTGAAGTTTAGTCCACTTCTGCGCAGCCGTTTAGGAGTTATCATCAAAATTGCATTTCTCGGCTGAAATGAATAGATCTCACTGTGAAAATGCCTAAAAGGCTTTTTTGAAATAAGTTTGAGTATTGCGCTCAAACCAAATGTCCTAGAACCAAATTTCCAAATGTAACTACTAGATTGTGATATAATACACTATTGGGTGAAGTTTGGTTCACTTCTGCGCAGCGGTTTGGGAGTTATCAAAATTACATTTCTCGGCTGAAATGAATCGATCTCACTGTGAAAAGGCCTAAATGGCTTTTTTGAACTAAGTTTGAGTATTGCGCTCAAACCAAATGTCCTAGAACCAAATTTCCAAATGTAACTACTAGATTCTGATACAATACACTACTGGGTGAAGTTTGGTTCACTTCTGCGCAGCGGTTTGGGAGTTATCATCAAAATTACATTTCTCGGCTGAAATGAATAGATCTCGCTGTCAGAAGGCGCAAATGGCATTTTTGAACAAAGTTTGAGGATTGCGCTCAAACCAAATGTCCTAGAACCAAATTTCCAAATGTAACTACTAGATTGTGATACAATACACTATTGGGTGAAGTTTGGTTCAATTCTGCGCAGCGGTTTGGGAGTTATCATCAAAATTACATTTCTCGGCTGAAATGAATAGATCTCGCTGTCAGAAGGCGTAAATGACATTTTTGAATTAAGTTTGAGGATTACGCTCAAACCAAATGTCCTAGAACCAAATTTCCAAATGTAACTACCAGATTGTGATACTATTGGGTGAAGTTTGGTTCACTTTTGCGCAGCGGTTTGGGAGTTATCATCAAAATTACATTTCTCGGCTGAAATGAATAGATCTCGCTGTCAGAAGGCGTAAAATGCTTTTTTGAACTAAGTTTGAGGATTGCGCTCAAACCAAAAGTCCTAGAACCAAATTTCCAATTGTAACTACTAGATTGTGATACAATACACTATTGGGTGAAGTTTGGTTCATTTCTGCGCAGCGGTTTGGGAGTTATCATCAAAATTGCATTTCTCGGCTGAAATGAATAGATCTCACTGTGAAAAGGCCTAAATGGCTTTTTTGAACTAAGTTTGAGGATTGCGCTCAAACCAAATGTCCTAGAACCAAATTTCCAAATGTAACTACTAGATTGTGATACAATACACTATTGGGTGAAGTTTGGTTCACTTCTGCGCAGCGGTTTGGGAGTTATCATCAAAATTACATTTCTCGGCTGAAATGAATAGATCTCGCTGTCAGAAGGCGTGAATGGATTTTTTGAACTAAGTTTGAGGATTGCGCTCAAACCAAATGTCCTAGAACAAAATTTTCAAATGTAACTACTAGATTGTAATGCAATACACTATTGGGTGAAGTTTGGTTCATTTCTGCGCAGCGGTTTAGGAGTTACCATCAAAATTGAATTTCTCGGCTGAAATGAATAGATCTCACAGTGAAAAGGCCTAAATGGCTTTTTTGAACTAAGTTTGAGGATTGCGCTCAAACCAAATGTCCTAGAACCAAATTTCCAAATGTAACTACTAAATTGTAATACAATACACTATTGGGTGAAGTTTAGTTCACTTCTGCGCAGCCGTTTAGGAGTTATTATCAAAATTGCATTTCTCGGCTGAAATGAATAGATCTCACTGTGAAAAGGCGTAAATGGCATTTTTGAATTAAGTTTGATAATTGCGCTCAAACCAAATCTCCTAGAACCAAATTTCCAAATGTAACTACTAGATTGTAATACAATACACTATTGGGTGAAGTTTAGTTCACTTCTGCGCAGCCGTTTAGGAGTTATCATCAAAATTGCATTTCTCGGCTGAAATGAATAGATCTCACTGTGAAAAGGCGTAAATGGCATTTTTGAATTAAGTTTGAGGATTACGCTCAAACCAAATGTCCTAGAACCAAATTTCCAAATGTAACTACTAGATTGTAATACAATACACTATTGGGTGAAGTTTGGTTCACTTCTGCGCAGCGGTTTAGGAGTTATCATCAAAATTGCATTTCTCGGCTGAAATGAATAGATCTCACTGTGAAAAGGCCTAAATGGCTTTTTTGAACTAAGTATGAGGATTGCGCTCAAACCAAATGTCCTAGAACCAAATTTCCAAATGTAACTACTAGATTGTGATACTATTGGGTGAAGTTTGGTTCACTTTTGCGCAGCGGTTTGGGAGTTATCATCAAAATTACATTTCTCGGCTGAAATGAATAGATCTCGCTGTCAGAAGGCGTAAATTGCTTTTTTGAACTAAGTTTGAGGATTGCGCTCAAACCAAAAGTCCTAGAACCAAATTTCCAATTGTAACTACTAGATTGTGATACAATACACTATTGGGTGAAGTTTGGTTCATTTCTGCGCAGCGGTTTGGGAGTTATCATCAAAATTGCATTTCTCGGGTGAAATGAATAGATCTCACTGTGAAAAGGCCTAAATGGCTTTTTTGAACTAAGTTTGAGGATTGCGCTCAAACCAAATGTCCTAGAACCACATTTCCAAATGTAACTACTAGTTTGTCATACAATACACTATTGGGTGAAGTTTGGTTCACTTCTGCGCAGCGGTTTGGGAGTTATCATCAAAATTACATTTCTCGGCTGAAATGAATAGATCTCACTGTGAAAAGGCCTAAATGGCTTTTTTGAACTAAGTATGAGGATTGCGCTCAAACAAAATGTCCTAGAACCAAATTTCCAAATGTAACTACTAGATTGTAATACAATACACTATTGGGTGAAGTTTGGTTCATTTCTGCGCAGCGGTTTAGGAGTTATCATCAAAATTGCATTTCTCGGCTGAAATGAATAGATCTCACTGTGAAAATGCCTAAAAGGCATTTTTGAAATAAGTTTGAGGATTGCGCTCAAACCAAATGTCCTAGAACCAAATTTCCAAATGTAACTACTAGATTGTGATACAGTACACTATTGGGTGAAGTTTGGTTCACTTCTGCGCAGCGGTTTGGGAGTTATCAAAATTACATTTCTCGGCTGAAATGAATCGATCTCACTGTGAAAAGGCCTAAATGGCTTTTTTGAACTAAGTTTGAGGGTTGCGCTCAAACCAAATGTCCTACAACCAAATTTCCAAATGTAACTAGTAGATTGTGATACAATACACTATTGGGTGAAGTTTGGTTCACTTTTGCGCAGCGGTTTAGGAGTTATCATCAAAATTGCATTTCTCGGCTGAAATGAATAGATCTCACTGTGAAAAGGCGTAAATGGCATTTTTGAACTAAGTTTGAGGATTGCGCTCAAACCAAATGTCCTAGAACCAAATTTCCAAATGTAACTACTAGATTGTGATACAATACACTATTGGGTGAAGTTTGGTTCAATTCTGCGCAGCGGTTTGGGAGTTATCATCAAAATTACATTTCTCGGCTGAAATGAATAGATCTCGCTGTCAGAAGGCGTAAATGGCATTTTTGAATTAAGTTTGAGGATTACGCTCAAACCAAATGTCCTAGAACCAAATTTCCAAATGTAACTACTAGATTGTAATACAACACACTATTGGGTGAAGTTTGGTTCACTTCTGCGCAGCGGTTTGGGAGTTATCATCAAAATTACATTTCTCGGCTGAAATGAATAGATCTCACTGTGAAAAGGCCTAAATGGCTTTTTTGAACTAAGTATGAGGATTGCGCTCAAACCAAATGTCCTAGAACCAAATTTCCAAATGTAACTACTAGATTGTGATACTATTGGGTGAAGTTTGGTTCACTTTTGCGCAGTGGTTTGGGAGTTATCATCAAAATTACATTTCTCGGCTGAAATGAATAGATCTCGCTGTCAGAAGGCGTAAATTGCTTTTTTGAACTAAGTTTGAGGATTGCGCTCAAACCAAAAGTCCTAGAACCAAATTTCCAATTGTAACTACTAGATTGTGATACAATACACTATTGGGTGAAGTTTGGTTCATTTCTGCGCAGCGGTTTGGGAGTTATCATCAAAATTACATTTCTCGACTGAAATGAATAGATCTCACTGTGAAAATGCCTAAAAGGCTTTTTTGAAATAAGTTTGAGGATTGCGCTCAAACCAAATGTCCTAGAACCAAATTTCCAAATGTAACTACTAGATTGTGATACAATACACTATTGGGTGAAGTTTGGTTCACTTGTGCGCAGCGGTTTGGGAGTTATCAAAATTACATTTCTCGGCTGAAATGAATCGATCTCACTGTGAAAAGGCCTAAATGGCTTTTTTGAACTAAGTTTGAGGATTGCGCTCAAACCAAATGTCCTAGAACCAAATTTCCAAATGTAACTACTAGATTCTGATACAATACACTACTGGGTGAAGTTTGGTTCACTTCTGCGCAGCGGTTTGGGAGTTATCATCAAAATTACATTTCTCGGCTGAAATGAATAGATCTCGCTTTCAGAAGGCGTAAATGGCTTTTTTGAACTAAGTTTGAGGGTTGCGCTCAAACCAAATGTCCTAGAACCAAATTTCCAAATGTAACTACTAGATTGTGATAAAATACACTATTGGGTGAAGTTTGGTTCACTTCTGCGCAGCGGTTTAGGAGTTATCATCAAAATTGCATTTCTCGGCTGAAATGAATAGATCTCACTGTGAAAAGGCGTAAATGGCATTTTTGAACTAAGTTTGAGGATTGCGCTCAAACCAAATGTCCTAGAACCAAATTTCCAAATGTAACTACTAGATTGTGATACAGTACACTATTGGGTGAAGTTTGGTTCACTTCTGCGCAGCGGTTTGGGAGTTATCAAAATTACATTTCTCGGCTGAAATGAATCGATCTCACTGTGAAAAGGCCTAAATGGCTTTTTTGAACTAAGTTTGAGGGTTGCTCTCAAACCAAATGTCCTACAACCAAATTTCCAAATGTAACTAGTAGATTGTGATACAATACACTATTGGGTGAAGTTTGGTTCACTTTTGCGCAGCGGTTTAGGAGTTATCATCAAAATTGCATTTCTCGGCTAAAATGAATAGATCTCACTGTGAAAAGGCGTAAATGGCATTTTTGAACTAAGTTTGAGGATTGCGCTCAAACCAAATGTCCTAGAACCAAATTTCCAAATGTAACTACTAGATTGTGATACAATACACTATTGGGTGAAGTTTGGTTCAATTCTGCGCAGCGGTTTGGGAGTTATCATCAAAATTACATTTCTCGGCTGAAATGAATAGATCTCGCTGTCAGAAGGCGTAAATGGCATTTTTGAATTAAGTTTGAGGATTACGCTCCAACCAAATGTCCTAGAACCAAATTTCCAAATGTAACTACTAGATTGTAATACAATACACGATTGGGTGAAGTTTGGTTCACTTCTGCGCAGCGGTTTAGGAGTTATCATCAAAATTGCATTTCTCGGCTGAAATGAATAGATCTCACTGTGAAAAGGCCTAAATGGCTTTTTTGAACTAAGTATGAGGATTGCGCTCAAACCAAATGTCCTAGAACCAAATTTCCAAATGTAACTACTAGATTGTGATACTATTGGGTGAAGTTTGGTTCACTTTTGCGCAGCGGTTTGGGAGTTATCATCAAAATTACATTTCTCGGCTGAAATGAATAGATCTCGCTGTCAGAAGGCGTAAATTGCTTTTTTGAACTAAGTTTGAGGATTGCGCTCAAACCAAAAGTCCTAGAACCAAATTTCCAATTGTAACTACTAGATTGTGATACAATACACTATTGGGTGAAGTTTGGTTCATTTCTGCGCAGCGGTTTGGGAGTTATCATCAAAATTACATTTCTCGACTGAAATGAATAGATCTCACTGTGAAAATGCCTAAAAGGCTTTTTTGAAATAAGTTTGAGGATTGCGCTCAAACCAAATGTCCTAGAACCAAATTTCCAAATGTAACTACTAGATTGTGATACAATACACTATTGGGTGAAGTTTGGTTCACTTGTGCGCAGCGGTTTGGGAGTTATCAAAATTACATTTCTCGGCTGAAATGAATCGATCTCACTGTGAAAAGGCCTAAATGGCTTTTTTGAACTAAGTTTGAGGATTGCGCTCAAACCAAATGTCCTAGAACCAAATTTCCAAATGTAACTACTAGATTCTGATACAATACACTACTGGGTGAAGTTTGGTTCACTTCTGCGCAGCGGTTTGGGAGTTATCATCAAAATTACATTTCTCGGCTGAAATGAATAGATCTCGCTTTCAGAAGGCGTAAATGGCTTTTTTGAACTAAGTTTGAGGGTTGCGCTCAAACCAAATGTCCTAGAACCAAATTTCCAAATGTAACTACTAGATTGTGATAAAATACACTATTGGGTGAAGTTTGGTTCACTTCTGCGCAGCGGTTTAGGAGTTATCATCAAAATTGCATTTCTCGGCTGAAATGAATAGATCTCACTGTGAAAAGGCGTAAATGGCATTTTTGAACTAAGTTTGAGGATTGCGCTCAAACCAAATGTCCTAGAACCAAATTTCCAAATGTAACTACTAGATTGTGATACAATACACTATTGGGTGAAGTTTGGTTCAATTCTGCGCAGCGGTTTGGGAGTTATCATCAAAATTACATTTCTCGGCTGAAATGAATAGATCTCGCTGTCAGAAGGCGTAAATGGTAAATGGTAAATGGTGTTATACTTATATAGCGCTTTATGGCATTTTTGAATTAAGTTTGAGTATTACGCTCAAACCAAATGTCCTAGAACCAAATTTCCAAATGTAACTACTAGATTGTAATATAATACACTATTGGGTGAAGTTTGGTTCACTTTTGCGCAGCGGTTTAGGAGTTATCATCAAAATTGCATTTCTCGGCTGAAATGAATAGATCTCACTGTGAAAAGGCCTAAATGGCTTTTTTGAACTAAGTATGAGGATTGCGCTCAAACCAAATGTCCTAGAACCAAATTTCCAAATGTAACTATTAGATTGTGATACTATTGGGTGAAGTTTGGTTCACTTTTGCGCAGCGGTTTGGGAGTTATCATCAAAATTACATTTCTCGGCTGAAATGAATAGATCTCGCTGTCAGAAGGCGTAAATTGCTTTTTTGAACTAAGTTTGAGGATTGCGCTCAAACCAAAAGTCCTAGAACCAAATTTCCAATAGTAACTACTAGATTGTGATACAATACACTATTGGGTGAAGTTTGGTTCATTTCTGCGCAGCGGTTTGGGAGTTATCATCAAAATTGCATTTCTCGGCTGAAATGAATAGATCTCACTGTGAAAAGGCCTAAATGGCTTTTTTGAAATAAGTATGAGGATTGCGCTCAAACCAAATGTCCTAGAACCAAATTTCCAAATGTAACTACTAGATTGTAATACAATACACTATTGGGTGAAGTTTGGTTCATTTCTGCGCAGCGGTTTAGGAGTTATCATCAACATTGCATTTCTCGACTGAAATGAATAGATCTCACTGTGAAAATGCCTAAAAGGCTTTTTTGAAATAAGTTTGAGGATTGCGCTCAAACCAAATGTCCTAGAACCAAATTTCCAAATGTAACTACTTGATTGTGATACAATACACTATTGGGTGAAGTTTGGTTCACTTCTGCGCAGCAGTTTAGGAGTTATCATCAAAATTGCATTTCTCGACTGAAATGAATAGATCTCACTGTGAAAATGCCTAAAAGGCTTTTTTGAAATAAGTTTGAGGATTGCGCTCAAACCAAATGTCCTAGAACCAAATTTCCAAATGTAACTACTAGATTGTGATACAATACACTATTGGGTGAAGTTTGGTTCACTTCTGCGCAGCGGTTTGGGAGTTATCATCAAAATTACATTTCTCGGCTGAAATGAATAGATCTCAATGTGAAAAGGCCTAAATGGCTTTTTGAAATAAGTATGAGGATTGCGCTCAAACCAAATGTCCTAGAACCAAATTTCCAAATGTAACTACTAGATTGTGATACAATACACTACTGGGTGAAGTTTGGTTCACTTCTGCGCAGCAGTTTAGGAGTTATCATCAAAATTGCATTTCTCGGCTGAAATGACTAGATCTCACTGTGAAAAGGCCTAAATGGCTTTTTGAACTAAGTTTGAGGGTTGCGCTCAAACCAAATGTCCTAGAACCAAATTTCCAAATGTAACTACTAGATTGTGATACAATACACTATTGGGTGAAGTTTGGTTCAATTCTGCGCAGCGGTTTGGGAGTTATCATCAAAATTACATTTCTCGGCTGAAATGAATAGATCTCGCTGTCAGAAGGCGTAAATGGCATTTTTGAACTAAGTATGAGGATTGTGCTCAAACCAAATGTCCTAGAACCAAATTTCCAAATGTAACTACTAGATTGTGATACTATTGTGTGAAGTTTGGTTCACTTTTGCGCAGCGGTTTGGGAGTTATCATCAAAATTACATTTCTCGGCTGAAATGAATAGATCTCGCTGTCAGAAGGCGTAAATTGCTTTTTTGAACTAAGTATGAGGATTGCGCTCAAACCAAATGTCCTAGAACCAAATTTCCAAATGTAACTACTAGATTGTAATACAATACACTATTGGGTGAAGTTTGGTTCATTTCTGCGCAGCGGTTTAGGAGTTATCATCAAAATTGCATTTCTCGGCTGAAATGAATAGATCTCACTGCGAAAATAACTAAAAGGCTTTTTTGAAATAAGTTTGAGGATTGCGCTCAAACCAAATGTCCTAGAACCAAATTTCCAAATGTAACTACTAGATTGTGATACAATACACTACTGGGTGAAGTTTGGTTCACTTCTGCGCAGCAGTTTAGGAGTTATCATCAAAATTGCATTTCTCGGCTGAAATGAATAGATCTCACTGTGAAAAGGCCTAAATGGCTTTTTTGAACTAAGTTTGAGATTTGCGCTCAAACCAAATGTCCTAGAACCAAATTTCCAAATGTAACTACTAGATTGTAATACAATACACTATTGGGTGAAGTTTGGTTCATTTCTGCGCAGCGGTTTAGGAGTTATCATCAACATTGCATTTCTCGACTGAAATGAATAGATCTCACTGTGAAAATGCCGAAAAGGCTTTTTTTAACTAAGTTTGAGGATTGCGCTCAAACCAAATGTCCTAGAACCAAATTTCCAAATGTAACTACTAGATTGTGATACAATACACTATTGGGTGAAGTTTGGTTCAATTCTGCGCAGCGGTTTGGGAGTTATCATCAAAATTACATTTCTCGGCTGAAATGAATAGATCTCGCTGTCAGAAGGCGTAAATGGCATTTTTGAACTAAGTATGAGGATTGTGCTCAAACCAAATGTCCTAGAACCAAATTTCCAAATGTAACTACTAGATTGTGATACTATTGGGTGAAGTTTGGTTCACTTTTGCGCAGCGGTTTGGGAGTTATCATCAAAATTACATTTCTCGGCTGAAATGAATAGATCTCGCTGTCAGAAGGCGTAAATTGCTTTTTTGAACTAAGTATGAGGATTGCGCTCAAACCAAATGTCCTAGAACCAAATTTCCAAATGTAACTACTAGATTGTAATACAATACACTATTGGGTGAAGTTTGGTTCATTTCTGCGCAGCGGTTTAGGAGTTATCATCAAAATTGCATTTCTCGGCTGAAATGAATAGATCTCACTGTGAAAATAACTAAAAGGCTTTTTAGAAATAAGTTTGAGGATTGCGCTCAAACCAAATGTCCTAGAACCAAATTTCCAAATGTAACTACTAGATTGTGATACAATACACTATTGGGTGAAGTTTGGTTCAATTCTGCGCAGCGGTTTGGGAGTTATCAAAATTACATTTCTCGGCTGAAATGAATAGATCTCGCTGTCAGAAGGCGTAAATGGCATTTTTGAATTAAGTTTGAGGATTACGCTCAAACCAAATGTCCTAGAACCAAATTTCCAAATGTAACTACTAGATTGTAATATAATACACTATTGGGTGAAGTTTGGTTCACTTTTGCGCAGCGGTTTAGGAGTTATCATCAAAATTGCATTTCTCGGCTGAAATGAATAGATCTCACTGTGAAAAGGCCTAAATGGCTTTTTTGAACTAAGTATGAGGATTGCGCTCAAACCAAATGTCCTAGAACCAAATTTCCAAATGTAACTATTAGATTGTGATACTATTGGGTGAAGTTTGGTTCACTTTTGCGCAGCGGTTTGGGAGTTATCATCAAAATTACATTTCTCGGCTGAAATGAATAGATCTCGCTGTCAGAAGGCCTAAATGGCTTTTTTGAAATAAGTATGAGGATTGCGCTCAAACCAAATGTCCTAGAACCAAATTTCCAAATGTAACTACTAGATTGTAATACAATACACTATTGGGTGAAGTTTGGTTCATTTCTGCGCAGCGGTTTAGGAGTTATCATCAACATTGCATTTCTCGACTGAAATGAATAGATCTCACTGTGAAAATGCCTAAAAGGCTTTTTTGAAATAAGTTTGAGGATTGCGCTCAAACCAAATGTCCTAGAACCAAATTTCCAAATGTAACTACTTGATTGTGATACAATACACTATTGGGTGAAGTTTGGTTCACTTCTGCGCAGCAGTTTAGGAGTTATCATCAAAATTGCATTTCTCGACTGAAATGAATAGATCTCACTGTGAAAATGCCTAAAAGGCTTTTTTGAAATAAGTTTGAGGATTGCGCTCAAACCAAATGTCCTAGAACCAAATTTCCAAATGTAACTACTAGATTGTGATACAATACACTATTGGGTGAAGTTTGGTTCACTTCTGCGCAGCGGTTTGGGAGTTATCATCAAAATTACATTTCTCGGCTGAAATGAATAGATCTCAATGTGAAAAGGCCTAAATGGCTTTTTGAAATAAGTATGAGGATTGCGCTCAAACCAAATGTCCTAGAACCAAATTTCCAAATGTAACTACTAGATTGTGATACAATACACTACTGGGTGAAGTTTGGTTCACTTCTGCGCAGCAGTTTAGGAGTTATCATCAAAATTGCATTTCTCGGCTGAAATGACTAGATCTCACTGTGAAAAGGCCTAAATGGCTTTTTGAACTAAGTTTGAGGGTTGCGCTCAAACCAAATGTCCTAGAACCAAATTTCCAAATGTAACTACTAGATTGTGATAAAATACACTATTGGGTGAAGTTTGGTTCACTTCTGCGCAGCGGTTTAGGAGTTATCATCAAAATTGCATTTCTCGGCTGAAATGAATAGATCTCACTGTGAAAAGGCGTAAATGGCATTTTTGAACTAAGTTTGAGGATTGCGCTCAAACCAAATGTCCTAGAACCAAATTTCCAAATGTAACTACTAGATTGTGATACAATACACTATTGGGTGAAGTTTGGTTCAATTCTGCGCAGCGGTTTGGGAGTTATCATCAAAATTACATTTCTCGGCTGAAATGAATAGATCTCGCTGTCAGAAGGCGTAAATGGCATTTTTGAACTAAGTATGAGGATTGTGCTCAAACCAAATGTCCTAGAACCAAATTTCCAAATGTAACTACTAGATTGTGATACTATTGTGTGAAGTTTGGTTCACTTTTGCGCAGCGGTTTGGGAGTTATCATCAAAATTACATTTCTCGGCTGAAATGAATAGATCTCGCTGTCAGAAGGCGTAAATTGCTTTTTTGAACTAAGTATGAGGATTGCGCTCAAACCAAAAGTCCTAGAACCAAATTTCCAATAGTAACTACTAGATTGTGATACAATACACTATTGGGTGAAGTTTGGTTCATTTCTGCGCAGCGGTTTGGGAGTTATCATCAAAATTGCATTTCTCGGCTGAAATGAATAGATCTCACTGTGAAAAGGCCTAAATGGCTTTTTTGAAATAAGTATGAGGATTGCGCTCAAACCAAATGTCCTAGAACCAAATTTCCAAATGTAACTACTAGATTGTAATACAATACACTATTGGGTGAAGTTTGGTTCATTTCTGCGCAGCGGTTTAGGAGTTATCATCAACATTGCATTTCTCGACTGAAATGAATAGATCTCACTGTGAAAATGCCTAAAAGGCTTTTTTGAAATAAGTTTGAGGATTGCGCTCAAACCAAATGTCCTAGAACCAAATTTCCAAATGTAACTACTTGATTGTGATACAATACACTATTGGGTGAAGTTTGGTTCACTTCTGCGCAGCAGTTTAGGAGTTATCATCAAAATTGCATTTCTCGACTGAAATGAATAGATCTCACTGTGAAAATGCCTAAAAGGCTTTTTTGAAATAAGTTTGAGGATTGCGCTCAAACCAAATGTCCTAGAACCAAATTTCCAAATGTAACTACTAGATTGTGATACAATACACTATTGGGTGAAGTTTGGTTCACTTCTGCGCAGCGGTTTGGGAGTTATCATCAAAATTACATTTCTCGGCTGAAATGAATAGATCTCAATGTGAAAAGGCCTAAATGGCTTTTTGAAATAAGTATGAGGATTGCGCTCAAACCAAATGTCCTAGAACCAAATTTCCAAATGTAACTACTAGATTGTGATACAATACACTACTGGGTGAAGTTTGGTTCACTTCTGCGCAGCAGTTTAGGAGTTATCATCAAAATTGCATTTCTCGGCTGAAATGACTAGATCTCACTGTGAAAAGGCCTAAATGGCTTTTTGAACTAAGTTTGAGGGTTGCGCTCAAACCAAATGTCCTAGAACCAAATTTCCAAATGTAACTACTAGATTGTGATACAATACACTATTGGGTGAAGTTTGGTTCAATTCTGCGCAGCGGTTTGGGAGTTATCATCAAAATTACATTTCTCGGCTGAAATGAATAGATCTCGCTGTCAGAAGGCGTAAATGGCATTTTTGAACTAAGTATGAGGATTGTGCTCAAACCAAATGTCCTAGAACCAAATTTCCAAATGTAACTACTAGATTGTGATACTATTGTGTGAAGTTTGGTTCACTTTTGCGCAGCGGTTTGGGAGTTATCATCAAAATTACATTTCTCGGCTGAAATGAATAGATCTCGCTGTCAGAAGGCGTAAATTGCTTTTTTGAACTAAGTATGAGGATTGCGCTCAAACCAAATGTCCTAGAACCAAATTTCCAAATGTAACTACTAGATTGTAATACAATACACTATTGGGTGAAGTTTGGTTCATTTCTGCGCAGCGGTTTAGGAGTTATCATCAAAATTGCATTTCTCGGCTGAAATGAATAGATCTCACTGCGAAAATAACTAAAAGGCTTTTTTGAAATAAGTTTGAGGATTGCGCTCAAACCAAATGTCCTAGAACCAAATTTCCAAATGTAACTACTAGATTGTGATACAATACACTACTGGGTGAAGTTTGGTTCACTTCTGCGCAGCAGTTTAGGAGTTATCATCAAAATTGCATTTCTCGGCTGAAATGAATAGATCTCACTGTGAAAAGGCCTAAATGGCTTTTTTGAACTAAGTTTGAGATTTGCGCTCAAACCAAATGTCCTAGAACCAAATTTCCAAATGTAACTACTAGATTGTAATACAATACACTATTGGGTGAAGTTTGGTTCATTTCTGCGCAGCGGTTTAGGAGTTATCATCAACATTGCATTTCTCGACTGAAATGAATAGATCTCACTGTGAAAATGCCGAAAAGGCTTTTTTTAACTAAGTTTGAGGATTGCGCTCAAACCAAATGTCCTAGAACCAAATTTCCAAATGTAACTACTAGATTGTGATACAATACACTATTGGGTGAAGTTTGGTTCAATTCTGCGCAGCGGTTTGGGAGTTATCATCAAAATTACATTTCTCGGCTGAAATGAATAGATCTCGCTGTCAGAAGGCGTAAATGGCATTTTTGAACTAAGTATGAGGATTGTGCTCAAACCAAATGTCCTAGAACCAAATTTCCAAATGTAACTACTAGATTGTGATACTATTGGGTGAAGTTTGGTTCACTTTTGCGCAGCGGTTTGGGAGTTATCATCAAAATTACATTTCTCGGCTGAAATGAATAGATCTCGCTGTCAGAAGGCGTAAATTGCTTTTTTGAACTAAGTATGAGGATTGCGCTCAAACCAAATGTCCTAGAACCAAATTTCCAAATGTAACTACTAGATTGTAATACAATACACTATTGGGTGAAGTTTGGTTCATTTCTGCGCAGCGGTTTAGGAGTTATCATCAAAATTGCATTTCTCGGCTGAAATGAATAGATCTCACTGTGAAAATAACTAAAAGGCTTTTTAGAAATAAGTTTGAGGATTGCGCTCAAACCAAATGTCCTAGAACCAAATTTCCAAATGTAACTACTAGATTGTGATACAATACACTATTGGGTGAAGTTTGGTTCAATTCTGCGCAGCGGTTTGGGAGTTATCAAAATTACATTTCTCGGCTGAAATGAATAGATCTCGCTGTCAGAAGGCGTAAATGGCATTTTTGAATTAAGTTTGAGGATTACGCTCAAACCAAATGTCCTAGAACCAAATTTCCAAATGTAACTACTAGATTGTAATATAATACACTATTGGGTGAAGTTTGGTTCACTTTTGCGCAGCGGTTTAGGAGTTATCATCAAAATTGCATTTCTCGGCTGAAATGAATAGATCTCACTGTGAAAAGGCCTAAATGGCTTTTTTGAACTAAGTATGAGGATTGCGCTCAAACCAAATGTCCTAGAACCAAATTTCCAAATGTAACTATTAGATTGTGATACTATTGGGTGAAGTTTGGTTCACTTTTGCGCAGCGGTTTGGGAGTTATCATCAAAATTACATTTCTCGGCTGAAATGAATAGATCTCGCTGTCAGAAGGCCTAAATGGCTTTTTTGAAATAAGTATGAGGATTGCGCTCAAACCAAATGTCCTAGAACCAAATTTCCAAATGTAACTACTAGATTGTAATACAATACACTATTGGGTGAAGTTTGGTTCATTTCTGCGCAGCGGTTTAGGAGTTATCATCAACATTGCATTTCTCGACTGAAATGAATAGATCTCACTGTGAAAATGCCTAAAAGGCTTTTTTGAAATAAGTTTGAGGATTGCGCTCAAACCAAATGTCCTAGAACCAAATTTCCAAATGTAACTACTAGATTGTGATACAATACACTATTGGGTGAAGTTTGGTTCACTTCTGCGCAGCGGTTTGGGAGTTATCATCAAAATTACATTTCTCGGCTGAAATGAATAGATCTCAATGTGAAAAGGCCTAAATGGCTTTTTGAAATAAGTATGAGGATTGCGCTCAAACCAAATGTCCTAGAACCAAATTTCCAAATGTAACTACTAGATTGTGATACAATACACTACTGGGTGAAGTTTGGTTCACTTCTGCGCAGCAGTTTAGGTGTTATCATCAAAATTGCATTTCTCGGCTGAAATGACTAGATCTCACTGTGAAAAGGCCTAAATGGCTTTTTGAACTAAGTTTGAGGGTTGCGCTCAAACCAAATGTCCTAGAACCAAATTTCCAAATGTAACTACTAGATTGTGATACTATTGGGTGAAGTTTGGTTCACCTTTGCGCAGCGGTTTGGGAGTTATCATCAAAATTACATTTCTCGGCTGAAATGAATAGATCTCGCTGTCAGAAGGCGTAAATTGCTTTTTTGAACTAAGTTTGAGGATTGCGCTCAAACCAAAAGTCCTAGAACCAAATTTCCAATTGTAACTACTAGATTGTGATACAATACACTATTGGGTGAAGTTTGGTTCATTTCTGCGCAGCGGTTTGGGAGTTATCATCAAAATTGCATTTCTCGGGTGAAATGAATAGATCTCACTGTGAAAAGGCCTAAATGGCTTTTTTGAACTAAGTTTGAGGATTGCGCTCAAACCAAATGTCCTAGAACCACATTTCCAAATGTAACTACTAGTTTGTCATACAATACACTATTGGGTGAAGTTTGGTTCACTTCTGCGCAGCGGTTTGGGAGTTATCATCAAAATTACATTTCTCGGCTGAAATGAATAGATCTCACTGTGAAAAGGCCTAAATGGCTTTTTTGAACTAAGTATGAGGATTGCGCTCAAACAAAATGTCCTAGAACCAAATTTCCAAATGTAACTACTAGATTGTAATACAATACACTATTGGGTGGAGTTTGGTTCATTTCTGCGCAGCGGTTTAGGAGTTATCATCAAAATTGCATTTCTCGACTGAAATGAATAGATCTCACTGTGAAAATGCCTAAAAGGCATTTTTGAAATAAGTTTGAGGATTGCGCTCAAACCAAATGTCCTAGAACCAAATTTCCAAATGTAACTACTAGATTGTGATACAGTACACTATTGGGTGAAGTTTGGTTCACTTCTGCGCAGCGGTTTGGGAGTTATCAAAATTACATTTCTCGGCTGAAATGAATCGATCTCACTGTGAAAAGGCCTAAATGGCTTTTTTGAACTAAGTTTGAGGGTTGCGCTCAAACCAAATGTCCTACAACCAAATTTCCAAATGTAACTAGTAGATTGTGATACAATACACTATTGGGTGAAGTTTGGTTCACTTTTGCGCAGCGGTTTAGGAGTTATCATCAAAATTGCATTTCTCGGCTGAAATGAATAGATCTCACTGTGAAAAGGCGTAAATGGCATTTTTGAACTAAGTTTGAGGATTGCGCTCAAACCAAATGTCCTAGAACCAAATTTCCAAATGTAACTACTAGATTGTGATACAATACACTATTGGGTGAAGTTTGGTTCAATTCTGCGCAGCGGTTTGGGAGTTATCATCAAAATTACATTTCTCGGCTGAAATGAATAGATCTCGCTGTCAGAAGGCGTAAATGGCATTTTTGAATTAAGTTTGAGGATTACGCTCAAACCAAATGTCCTAGAACCAAATTTCCAAATGTAACTACTAGATTGTAATACAATACACGATTGGGTGAAGTTTGGTTCACTTCTGCGCAGCGGTTTAGGAGTTATCATCAAAATTGCATTTCTCGGCTGAAATGAATAGATCTCACTGTGAAAAGGCCTAAATGGCTTTTTTGAACTAAGTATGAGGATTGCGCTCAAACCAAATGTCCTAGAACCAAATTTCCAAATGTAACTACTAGATTGTGATACTATTGGGTGAAGTTTGGTTCACTTTTGCGCAGCGGTTTGGGAGTTATCATCAAAATTACATTTCTCGGCTGAAATGAATAGATCTCGCTGTCAGAAGGCGTAAATTGCTTTTTTGAACTAAGTTTGAGGATTGCGCTCAAACCAAAAGTCCTAGAACCAAATTTCCAATTGTAACTACTAGATTGTGATACAATACACTATTGGGTGAAGTTTGGTTCATTTCTGCGCAGCGGTTTGGGAGTTATCATCAAAATTACATTTCTCGACTGAAATGAATAGATCTCACTGTGAAAACGCCTAAAAGGCTTTTTTGAAATAAGTTTGAGGATTGCGCTCAAACCAAATGTCCTAGAACCAAATTTCCAAATGTAACTACTAGATTGTGATACAATACACTATTGGGTGAAGTTTGGTTCACTTGTGCGCAGCGGTTTGGGAGTTATCAAAATTACATTTCTCGGCTGAAATGAATCGATCTCACTGTGAAAAGGCCTAAATGGCTTTTTTGAACTAAGTTTGAGGATTGCGCTCAAACCAAATGTCCTAGAACCAAATTTCCAAATGTAACTACTAGATTCTGATACAATACACTACTGGGTGAAGTTTGGTTCACTTCTGCGCAGCGGTTTGGGAGTTATCATCAAAATTACATTTCTCGGCTGAAATGAATAGATCTCGCTTTCAGAAGGCGTAAATGGCTTTTTTGAACTAAGTTTGAGGGTTGCGCTCAAACCAAATGTCCTAGAACCAAATTTCCAAATGTAACTACTAGATTGTGATAAAATACACTATTGGGTGAAGTTTGGTTCACTTCTGCGCAGCGGTTTAGGAGTTATCATCAAAATTGCATTTCTCGGCTGAAATGAATAGATCTCACTGTGAAAAGGCGTAAATGGCATTTTTGAACTAAGTTTGAGTATTGCGCTCAAACCAAATGTCCTAGAACCAAATTTCCAAATGTAACTACTAGATTGTGATACAATACACTATTGGGTGAAGTTTGGTTCAATTCTGCGCAGCGGTTTGGGAGTTATCATCAAAATTACATTTCTCGGCTGAAATGAATAGATCTCGCTGTCAGAAGGCGTAAATGGCATTTTTGAATTAAGTTTGAGGATTGCGCTCAAACCAAATGTCCTAGAACCAAATTTCCAAATGTAACTACTAGATTGTGATACAGTACACTATTGGGTGAAGTTTGGTTCACTTCTGCGCAGCGGTTTGGGAGTTATCAAAATTACATTTCTCGGCTGAAATGAATCGATCTCACTGTGAAAAGGCCTAAATGGCTTTTTTGAACTAAGTTTGAGGGTTGCGCTCAAACCAAATGTCCTACAACCAAATTTCCAAATGTAACTAGTAGATTGTGATACAATACACTATTGGGTGAAGTTTGGTTCACTTTTGCGCAGCGGTTTAGGAGTTATCATCAAAATTGCATTTCTCGGCTGAAATGAATAGATCTCACTGTGAAAAGGCGTAAATGGCATTTTTGAACTAAGTTTGAGGATTGCGCTCAAACCAAATGTCCTAGAACCAAATTTCCAAATGTAACTACTAGATTGTGATACAATACACTATTGGGTGAAGTTTGGTTCAATTCTGCGCAGCGGTTTGGGAGTTATCATCAAAATTACATTTCTCGGCTGAAATGAATAGATCTCGCTGTCAGAAGGCGTAAATGGCATTTTTGAATTAAGTTTGAGGATTACGCTCAAACCAAATGTCCTAGAACCAAATTTCCAAATGTAACTACTAGATTGTAATACAATACACGATTGGGTGAAGTTTGGTTCACTTCTGCGCAGCGGTTTAGGAGTTATCATCAAAATTGCATTTCTCGGCTGAAATGAATAGATCTCACTGTGAAAAGGCCTAAATGGCTTTTTTGAACTAAGTATGAGGATTGCGCTCAAACCAAATGTCCTAGAACCAAATTTCCAAATGTAACTACTAGATTGTGATACTATTGGGTGAAGTTTGGTTCACTTTTGCGCAGCGGTTTGGGAGTTATCATCAAAATTACATTTCTCGGCTGAAATGAATAGATCTCGCTGTCAGAAGGCGTAAATTGCTTTTTTGAACTAAGTTTGAGGATTGCGCTCAAACCAAAAGTCCTAGAACCAAATTTCCAATTGTAACTACTAGATTGTGATACAATACACTATTGGGTGAAGTTTGGTTCATTTCTGCGCAGCGGTTTGGGAGTTATCATCAAAATTACATTTCTCGACTGAAATGAATAGATCTCACTGTGAAAACGCCTAAAAGGCTTTTTTGAAATAAGTTTGAGGATTGCGCTCAAACCAAATGTCCTAGAACCAAATTTCCAAATGTAACTACTAGATTGTGATACAATACACTATTGGGTGAAGTTTGGTTCACTTGTGCGCAGCGGTTTGGGAGTTATCAAAATTACATTTCTCGGCTGAAATGAATCGATCTCACTGTGAAAAGGCCTAAATGGCTTTTTTGAACTAAGTTTGAGGATTGCGCTCAAACCAAATGTCCTAGAACCAAATTTCCAAATGTAACTACTAGATTCTGATACAATACACTACTGGGTGAAGTTTGGTTCACTTCTGCGCAGCGGTTTGGGAGTTATCATCAAAATTACATTTCTCGGCTGAAATGAATAGATCTCGCTTTCAGAAGGCGTAAATGGCTTTTTTGAACTAAGTTTGAGGGTTGCGCTCAAACCAAATGTCCTAGAACCAAATTTCCAAATGTAACTACTAGATTGTGATAAAATACACTATTGGGTGAAGTTTGGTTCACTTCTGCGCAGCGGTTTAGGAGTTATCATCAAAATTGCATTTCTCGGCTGAAATGAATAGATCTCACTGTGAAAAGGCGTAAATGGCATTTTTGAACTAAGTTTGAGTATTGCGCTCAAACCAAATGTCCTAGAACCAAATTTCCAAATGTAACTACTAGATTGTGATACAATACACTATTGGGTGAAGTTTGGTTCAATTCTGCGCAGCGGTTTGGGAGTTATCATCAAAATTACATTTCTCGGCTGAAATGAATAGATCTCGCTGTCAGAAGGCGTAAATGGCATTTTTGAATTAAGTTTGAGGATTGCGCTCAAACCAAATGTCCTAGAACCAAATTTCCAAATGTAACTACTAGATTGTGATACAGTACACTATTGGGTGAAGTTTGGTTCACTTCTGCGCAGCGGTTTGGGAGTTATCAAAATTACATTTCTCGGCTGAAATGAATCGATCTCACTGTGAAAAGGCCTAAATGGCTTTTTTGAACTAAGTTTGAGGGTTGCGCTCAAACCAAATGTCCTACAACCAAATTTCCAAATGTAACTAGTAGATTGTGATACAATACACTATTGGGTGAAGTTTGGTTCACTTTTGCGCAGCGGTTTAGGAGTTATCATCAAAATTGCA